>NC_142884.1:54606067-54757582 GCF_051225735.1 Oryctolagus cuniculus | reverse complement strand
ATTAAATATAACTTAATGATAAGCATTTGAATCGTTTAGTTTTCTTCTGTTCTAATTCTGTGTTTACCCAGCAACAAGCTGCTCATTTCTTTCCTTTCATTCATTTAAGGGAATATTTATTCAGTGAATGTCAAATGCCAATCACAGCACCTGGCATAAAAAGGAGGAAGAAAAGAGACCTACCAGAGGCCAGGCTCCCTGAGGAAGTGACTACATAACAACTTAGCTTGTTATTAGAGGAAAGAATATACAATCCATATGTCATTTTTCTGGTCCAGGGGACAGTAAGGATTCTCATTATAAATCAATGAACTAGATTTTTGGCATGTGTGTTCTTATTAAAGTGGGAGCTTACCTTGCAAAATCATTCATTTCAATGGCACTCACGCAAAACACATTTCCTAAGTCATATACACTGGTTTTAGGAGGAGGGAGAAAGATAAAGGGGTGTGGGGGAGGGGGATGAAAGAATCAGGGAAATGATGCAATTTTTACACTTGCAGGGTAAGAGGCGTGTGCTATTTAATCTTTTTATATCATGCAGATAAGAAATGAAACAAACCTAAATGGCTGAAGGAGGCATGGATGAATCTTCTGGGAAAGTAGGGGAACATAGCTACATCTCCAGAAGCTCCAGAGTCACCTATGATTCCGGCCAAAATAAAAGGTTTATTCAGGAGGCTACCCCTGAAGAAATGAAAAGGTGATATGTAATTTTGCCATCTGTGTATCAGATTTTTTTTTAAATGCCAAATTATTTATTTGCAACACTTTTTTTTCGTTTTTACAGAGTGGTGTCAAACTTCCCTTGCTTTTTGGTTGAGTGAATAATATGATCCCATATTTTTCTTTGGAAAAATAAAGTGCATCTAGATCTAAAGGCAAAAAGTAATGTGACTAACTCACTATTTTGAAATATTTAATTGAAGTAATAATGAAACCCCTATAGCTTTAAACAGGATAACAAGCCATGAAAAATATAGAACATTATCTCCTGGGCTAGCAACAAATAATTCACCTAATTTGTTCCTTATTAAGTCTAACTGACTCTATTACTTAACAGCCTTGGGGGAAAAGGGTAGTAGTATGAGTGAGCTGGAGAGTATTATTTTGGTCATTTTTCTTTAAACACTTTTCAGATTAAGGCAGTGTTTCAGGCCGCATAGGAACATGTGATTCTGAATCACACCCTCACTCAGAAGGCTAGAAAAGGCAGATTTTTAAAAAGTTCAAGGTTATTAGGAAAATACCAAGTCAGAAAAGTGAAGAATTAAAGAAACAATTTCCAGGCATGGTAGTCAGACTTGAGAGCTAAGACTAGCACTTTACACCCCATTCTCATTGAGACTTTCGACTGACAAATATAAGCTGAAAGGCAGAGCTGATCAGAGCTTTGAACACCAGCCTGTGGTTGGAGGGTGGGGAGAATGAGTCAGGGTCTCTGAAGGAGAGAGTCTGGAAACACCATCGTGATTTGAATTGGGAGCAAAGAGAAAACACTCTCAGTGAAAAGACAACAAGGAATAAATTAGCCTTGAAAATTTGTGGTATCCAGTGTTAAATCACCTAAAATCTTAATTGTATTAAAATAACATGGAATTACTGGAGCTCCAATGCCCAGTTGCCAACCAGAAAAAACTGCCTTCCAAGAAATTGCCTTGGGAACTCTCTACAAAAACACATAACCATCCACAACCGTCAAACCATTTCTATAATATTTTCATATACACGATTCAGTATTTGATTGAAAATGATCATATTTTTCATATGAGAAAGTGAAGGATATGAGAAAATCAGATCACATGACATTTAAAAGCAACAGTCATCCAAAAAAGATAGCCTAACAAAAACAGAGTTCTGTAGACAATTGGAGGTTGTAACAGCAGATAAGATAGAAATAGAATTAGTAACCAAAAACCAGAGAAAGCTATTTAGAATGAGAGCTACAATTTAGAATACATGCAGTTTTACATTGATTCCTAAAGTTGAACATATGCACACCCTAGAAACAAGAAATTTTACATTCAGCATTCAGAAATTTGTATATATTCATACATTAAAATTACATACAGAGGCCAACACTGTGCTGCAGTGGGTTAATACTCTGCCTGTGGTGCTGGCAACATATCTGGGCACAGCTTCAAGTCCTGGCTGCTCCACTTCCAGCCCAGCTCTCTGCTTATATCCTGGGAAAGCAGTGGAAGATGGCCCAAGTGCTGGGGCCCCTGCACCAATGTGGGAGACGCAGAAGAAGCTCCTGGCTCCTAGCTTTGGAAGGGCCCAGCTCTGGCTGTTGTGGCCATTTGGGGAGTAAACCAGCGGATGGAAGATCTTTCTCTCTGTCTTTCCCTCTCACTGTCTGTAACTCTATCTTTCAAATAAATAAATAAAAATTAAAAAAAACTAGATTAATTATATTACTATTGCTGGTAATAGCAAGAAATTGGATATACGTGGACCAAAAGAGTAGTCTGGGAAAGTAAGTTGTGATATATTCATGCAATGGCATAGTATACAATAACAAACATCAGTAAAAAACAGAAGCACATAATCTTGGACAAATATTACAAATATATTTTAACAAATTATCCAGAGATAAAAGATATCCTACTGCATAATTCTAATTAAACATATTCAAAAGCAGAAATATTAATTCACATTTTTAGATAAGAGAATGGTGATTACTTCTGTAAGGAATTTTAGGAATGAGTTGGAGAGGTTCAAAGAGATTCCTGAGACTAATTTTGAGCATATGACTGATTTGTTAAAAAATAATTGACCTCAAATACATGATTTGTGCACTATGCTGTATGTTTGCTTTGCAAAGGTAAAATATTTTATTTACAAAAATATAAATATAGATTGTAACAAATAGGAAAGATTTATGGAAGAACTGTTATAGGACTTAGATAATTAGGTATCAAAATTAAAGTGGCAAAATTAGAATAGAGTGATGTCGGCCAAAGGAGAAGGTAAAGAGACCAGTGAAACAGGAGAGGAAAAAACTAATCATTATTTGTGGGTACTTTTTCATAATAAAGATGACTTTGCAAGACAGTAAGAAAAACACAATCTCTTTCATATTTTTACTGTGTTAGCTGGTTATTCAAAATAGAAAAAACAATATTTTATTACTCCTATCCTTTGCCATAAACACACATAACTTCCCATACGTAGAAACACATTCAATTGTAGGAGTATTTTAGGTCTAAAGTGATAAAGTTCCTATTATATAACATGGCTATGTCCTTGAGAAAAGTATGTTTTGTCTCTATGGGGCTCAAATAGTTATCAATCATATAGGAAACAGCTATAAATTAAATTGGACTCAGTCAGCAATGTGTGTTCATTCAAATAGTTCATTAAGGAAATGAAACAGCAAATACCAGAACAGAAAAAGGGTTTGTAATAAATCTAATCAAGAAAAAGCCTCCATTTCAAAATATTTAAAGTACACTTACAAAGTAATAGAAAAATAATCTTATGTAAATAGTGGACCAGAGATTTGAACATCTCTTCATTAAATATGCCCATGATAGGCAATTGTGAAAGGATCCAGGGATGCTCAGGTAGCTGATAAAACATTACTTCTGGATGATTTTAGCACTTGAATCAGTACAAGGGATGGAGATCATCCTCACAGATACTGGTAGGTATCAAAGAATCTATTGAGAGTCTGAAAAGGATAAAAAGATAGAGGAAGAGTGGATCTGCTCCCTGTTTGATCAAGGACATTCTCCTGTATTCAAACAACACTCTGATTCTCCCATGTGTGGACTCAGATTGAATCACACAACCAGATTTTCTGGTCCAGGTTGCAGACAGCAGATCCTGGCATTTCTTGGCTTTCATAATCATGTGAGTCAACTCCTAACATAAATTTATCTTTCTCTGTAATGTATATATACACACCTACATGAAGATTCTACTGGTTCTGTCTAGGAAATCCTAATACAGAATCACATGCACGTTTATTGACTTTATCAAAAAATAAAGGCTATACAAATAAATACAGGAACTTTAAGAATTTCAATAATGTATCTCAAGTGCCTATCTCTCTGATATAAATACTACTCCATATTATCTAGAAAAGGACCTTTTATTAGTTTTTACACTTTACATATTTATGGGATAGAATACAATAACTCAACACATGAATTTAATGTGTGAAGCTCAAAGCAGACAAATGAGCATCTCCATTTGCTTAAATGTTTTTTTTAAATTTAAGTTAACATTTAATAACTATATATATTTATGGGTTACAGGGTTAATTTCAATAAATGTATATAATATGTACTGATAAAGTCAGGATAATTATTGTCTCTTTCTTGCTATTACTTTATGATTGGAGTTTTTGAGTTCCTCTTTACCATTTGCTCAAAAATATATGATAGGGGCCTGCACCGTGGGTCACTAGGCTAATCCTCCACCTGCGGCGCTGGCACCCCAGGTTCTAGTCCTGGTTGGGGCGCCAGATTCTGTCCCGGTTGCTCCTCTTCCAGTCCAGCTCTCTGTTGTGGCCCGGAAAGGCAGTGGAGGATGGCCCACGTCCTTGGGCCCTGCACCCGCATGGGAGACCAGGAGGAAGCACCTGGCTCCTGGCTTCGAATAGGCACAGTGCACCGGCCGCAAAGTGCCGGCCGTAGTGGCCACTTGGGGGGTGAACCAATGGAAAAAGGAAGACCTTTTTCTCTCTCTCTCTTACTGTCTAATTCTGCCTGTCAAAAAATATATATATGATAGGATATTGTAAACTATAGACACCTGTGCAACATTAAAAGCATTTATTTTATTTAACTGTGTTTTGGTAAGCATTTTCAAACTTCTTCTATCCTCCCTCACCTCCAACCTTTCCAGCCTTTACTAATCACTATTCTATGCTCAGATCAATTCTTCTTAGATTCCATATATTAGAGATTATGAGATGTTTATATTTCTTTATCTGGCTGCAATATTTATATTTCTGTATCTGGCTTATTTATCTTAATATGATGTCCTGCAATTAGGAAATACAGACAAATGTATAACTCTAGAAATATTTTCAAAACAAACAAACAAACAACACTTTTTCTCCTAAAATAGTTCTGGATGGAAATTTTCTCTATTCCCTACAACTAAATTTTGCATACAACAGAGGATACTACAAAGCTTTGGTAATTTGAAACAACACAGTGCTGACATAAAAACCAATAGATCAATGGAAAAGAACAGGGTACTCAGCATACATACAGCCAATTTTTGATAAAGGTCCAAAGAATATACAGTGGAATAAAAGATAACCTTTTCAATAAAGGTACAGGCAAAACTGGATATACATATTTAGAAGAATGAAATTAGAGTCCTACCTCATATGGCACACAAAAATCAACTCAAGATAGATCAAAGACCAATATGTAAGACCTTAAATTTTGAAATTGGCAAAGGAAAACTAAGGGAAACACTCCAAGATATTCAATGTTGTTTTGGTTAAGACCCCAAAAGCCCAGTCAACAAAACTAACTAGACAAATGGGATTATACAAAACTCAAGCTTCTGTACAGCAAAGGAAACAATCAATGAAGTGAAGAGACATCTGACAGAGTGGCAAAAAATATTTGTAAGCTACTTACTGGGCGAGGGATTAGCATCCAGAATATGTCAAGAATAATAATAATAAAAAAAGCTCAACACTAAAAATCAACCAATCCAGGTAAAACATGGGCAAAAACTTGAACAGTTCTCAAGAGAAGAAAAATCAATTGCTGACAGGCATGTTAAAAATGCTTAATATCATGTAGACATCAGGGAAATGCAAATCTAGGACACAATAAGATATTACCTTAACCGTGCTGGAATGAGTAGTATCAGAAAGACTGAAAGTACAAAATACTAGCAAGGATATTGGGAAAGGGCAAATCTTATGAACCGTTGTTGGGAATGCAAATTAGTACAGAAACTGGAAAACCATATGGAGATCCCCTAAAAAAAAAAAAAAAAAACAAATGTCATATGATCTATCAGTCCCATTAACAGATGTATATCCAAGAGATATGAAATCATTGTATCAAGCAGATATGTCTTCTACCACCATGTTTATTGTAGCACTATCCACAATAGGTAAAATATGGGATCTGTCAAGGTTTTCATCATTAGATGAATGGAAAAAGAAAATGCGGCATATATACACAATAGAATATTATTCAATCATAACAAGAATGTAATTCTGTAATTTGTAGCAAAATGGATGGAACTGGAGAGAATGAGTTTATGTGAAATAAGCCAGATACAGAAAGAAAAATACTGAATGTTGCACCACATATGTGGAAGCTAACAAAACAAAAAACTCAATCTGAATGTTGATTACTAGAGACTGGGAGAGAGGGAGGATAGATGGAGTTTGGATAATGGGTACCAAATTAGAATTACATTGAAGTAATTTTTAAAAATATTTATTTAAGTTTCCGGTGTTACATAGCATAGTGGGAGATTATTGTTCATAATAACCTAGTATGTATTTTGTGCACAAACAGAAGGAAGGAACTGCAAGGCATCCACTATAAAGTAATGTTAAACAAGGGGAAATAGTGATAACCTGATTTGAAAAGTACAAATTGTATACATGTATTGAAATGTCATAATATAATCCATAAATCTATGAATTAATCAATAAAAATTTAAAAACAAATATGAGTAATTATGTGTTTCCAAATAGCATGAGGACACCAAGCATTATTTTGGGTATTTAATGCAAATTAACATAAATGAAGATTTATGTGTTTTGGAAAACACTTCTATAAGTGTATGTTGTTTGTGCCTTTGTGTGTATAATAGGTATTTTTTAATTCTCATCAAAATAGATGCTGAATTTTTTAAAGATTTATTTATTTATTTGGAAATCAGAGTTACATGGAGAGAGGAGAGGCAGAGAGAAAGAGAGGTCTTCTATCCGCTGGTTCACTCCCCAATTGGCCTCAATGGCCAGAGCTGGGCCGATCCAAAGCCAGGAGCCAGGAGCTTCTTCTGGGTCTCCCACGTGGGTGCAGGGGCCCAAGGTGTTGGGCCATCTTCTATAGCTTTCCCAGGTCATAGCAGAGAGCTGGATTGGAAGTGGAGCTGCTGGGTCTCAAACTGGCGCCCATATGGGATGCTGGTGGTCCTGGCCAGGGTGTTAACCCACTGCACCACGGCGCCAGCCCCAACACTGAATTTTTTAAAAGAGAGAGTTATACAGAGAGATCTTCCAACAGCTAGTTCATTCCCCAAATGGCTGAAATGGCTGGGGCTGGGTCAGGCTGAAGCCAAGAGCCAGGAGCTTCTTCCTGGTCTCCCACGTGGGTGCAAAAGGCCAAAGGACTTGGGCCATCTCTCACTGCTTTCCCAGATGCATTAGCAGGGATCTGGATCAAAAGTGGAGCAGCCAGGATTTGCACTGGCATCCATACAGGATGCTGGCATTGGAGGCAGTAGCTTAACCTTTCTTGCCACAATAGTGACCTCTGATCATAAATATATTAAGTTAATAACCTCATTAAAATTCATCATGTTTTCTTTGACACAGGCAAATTACTATGGCATTAATTGGGTTTATTTATTTATTACTTATTTAGTTTGAATGGCAAAGAGACAAAGATAGTGAGAGCCAAACATAATGACATCTTCTATTCTCTGCTTCAGTACCCCGAAGTCCACAACAGCTTGAGCTGAGCTAGACTGAAACTAACAGCCAGGACTCCAATCTAAGTTTACTACATGAGTGGAAGGGACCCAAAGACATGAGCCATCATCTGCTTTTTCCCATGGTGTCCATCAGAAAGTTGGAATCAGTTATGGATCTGGGAATCGAACCCAGGCCCTCCAATACTGGATGTGGGTATCCCTAGCAGTGGCTTAACTAGATTAAATGCTTACTCCTAATTGACTTTATGCATGCAGAAACAAAGTTTTGGCAATCTGGCTAAGACCACAACTATTACAGGAGAGAGGCAAGATATAAAGTTGATGTGTCTGGTTACTGCAAATTTCCGTTCCTCTGTACAGTTGTTTTCATACATTAAGATGGAAGGGACAGGAGGAAAACAGGAGAAAATGTAGTGATTTTCTAGAATATTCGTTTCGTAACTAATTGCTTGGATATCTCCCAATTTCTCAGTAGATTTACTAATCGAGATGTAAAGATTAGCCTTATTTTTACTTTTCTCACAACCTATGCTTCTGTGAGTGACAAAAACCCATGAAGAATTGAGTTAGAAATGAGTACTGGAGAGGAATACAGAGAAAAAAAATAACAAAACCCAGTGTCCAGATAATCCATAAACTGCAACAATCAACCCTTAATTGAAGCACATGTGTAGACTGAAAAGGTTCCCAATAGCGAGGCAGAAGGCAATGATTAATGACTGGAAGAAGTCGGTAAAGAATTCTTCCTGAGCTCTGAATTGTGCCCTGAATATAAAAATCTGCTGGAACAGGTGACGTGTTGCCAAGGGTTCCAAGGAGCAGACAGAAGAAATTGCAGATCTGCCAACAATTTATTTCCAAAGACAGAAAAATGGTGACGTAGCAGTGTCAGAAAATAATGCAGAAAGCTTTTTTTATTTCTCCTTCTGTCTGAAGAATGGTAATCCAGACTATAGTTTTATTATCTGAGCTACAGGGAAAGACAAAATGCCGTAATTAAGAAATCCAAAGACTGTCATAAAGACAATATGAGCTGGAAGTTGAGCAATTATTTAAAGTGCTCGAAAAGCTCAGCTCAGAACTTCACTTTCTAAGTATTTTTGGGGAAAAATAAAGAGTTATACCAGGAAGGGGGAAATATTGAATAAACATAAGCCATAAGAATGTTTGTTCACCCATCTGTCAAATATATACTGCCACCTACAATGACCCCGAATGTAAATTGTGTGAAAGAAGACACATGAATGTCTGCATGTCAATCACCTAGAACAATCTACTACACAGAAAATGCTTAAAATAACTAATCAGTGTTTAAGTGGGTGGCACTACCTTCCTGGAATACTGTAAAGGAATAAGAAGACAGATATTTGCCATATTTCTCGACTTTTAATTTGCTTATTTATAAGGGAAAAGTTTGTGTACTGGTTACAAGATAACATATAGAATAATGATTCTCACCATCATCCTCACATCAGAAACACCGGAAGATTTCTTGTCCAGCATATGTTGCTTTCTTGCTTTCAGCTAATGAAGTCAACAGTAGGAATCTGTTAAGTTCTTACCCATGAGTGACATTCAGCTGACCATTTTTTAATAAGTAAAGATTTATTGAAATACAGTCACACTAATTTTGTTTAAACATTGTCTATAATTTGAGCTATACTGGCAGAAATGAACTACAATGCTACAGATGACATAAAATAACATGCAGCTGTACATACAAAAATATTTAGTATCATGTCTTTACAGGAAAATAGTCATCCTCTGCTCTGAATAAACATAATTTTTACATTTGTGATTGGGGGATTTACACCCTTTTAGACAAATTCTTGAATTATTACACCAATAATTGGGAAAATGAATAAGGAAGTAGTAGAAATATTACAAATACTGAGATTTTTCTTTTATAATATTATCTCAGAAGATGAAGCTAATAGTATATAATTATCTTTCTACCAATACATTTCAAGATCATGCATCATACACTTGGCCTATTTATCTCTCTGAATTCCAGATCCACCACAAATACCAGAGTACTAGAACTGCTTTATCTCATTTAGTTTTTAAAAAACATGTAATAATATCCATATCTAACCTGCAATCCTTTTGTGCATGATTTAATTTGTGTTGCAGCATTAACATGTGGTAATTGAGTTCTAATATCCAGTTAGACTTGAGAAATATAAATGAATAAATATAAAGTATGCCTCAGGAGTAGAAGATCTAAAGAAACTGGAAAGATTAACCGAAGCAACTGTGGTGTATGTGGGGTGTACCTCCCAGACCCAGGGCAAAGCATGCACAATGCTCTTTGGCTGAAAGTATGGCTAGGGCACAGAAGGAAACATACAGCGGAAAGCGAAATGGGATGTCACCCAGAGCATGCAAATCTGTATGTCTTTAAAAGCTTCTTATTGTTCTGACGATAATGGAGGTTATGGACCTGAGGGAAGTATTTTTGCCTTTTAAAGATCGCTTCTCCTGCAGACTTAAAATTAGAGTGGCAGAGTTAGGGAGAGAGAGAAGGCAAGGAAGAGGGACAGGAAGAAAGAGAGAATCTGTCATCTACTTGTGTGTGTGTTTTTTTTTGTTTGTTTGTTTTGTTTTTTTTTTTTTTTTTTTGTTTTTTTTTTTTTTTTTTTTTTTTTTACAGGCAGAGTGGACAGTGAGAGAGAGAGAGAGACAGAGAGAAAGGTCTTCCTTTTGCCATTGGTTCACCCTCCAATGGCCACCGTGGCCTGCGCACCACGCTGATCCGAAGGCAGGAGCCAGGTGCTTCTCCTGGTCTCCCATGGGGTGCAGGGCCCAAGCGCTCCGGCCATCCTCCACTGCACTCCCGGGCCACAGCAGAGAGCTGGCCTGGAAGAGGGGCAACCAGGACAGAATCCGGTGCCCCGACTGGGACTAGAACCCAGTACGCCGGCGCCGTTAGGCCAAGGATTAGCCTATTGAGCCGCGGTGCCGGCCATCTACTTGTTCACTCTCCAGAATGGTTACGAAGGCTGGGGCTGGGCCAGGCTGAAACCAGGGGCCATGAGCTTCATCCAGGTTCCCCACACAAGTGAGAAGAGCCCAAGTATTTGAATATCTTCTCCCGCTTTCCTGGAAAACTGGTTGAAAGTGGAGCAGACAGGACTCACCTGGGATGAGGGACTGCAGGCAGCAGCACATCCCTCTGTGCCAGAATGCAGACCATGTAGTGGATCTCCCTGAAAAGTCACCATTTCTCTTAATTACTCTCTTGTTATGCCACAGTTCATATATTCATGCCCTTCCCTAGTGCTCACATTTTTTTCTCTTCCTTAACCCTTTTCCAAATTCTGCATCATAAAGATCAACAACACACAACCACCAAATACTTTGCAGAGGGTGAAGGCAGGAATGAGCAGAGCATGTAAAGCCAGAATCCTTTTTGCAGTACAGAAAACATAAAGGATGAAATTATTCATACCTTGGGGCCAGCATTATGGCACAGCAAATTAAGCTGCTTCTTGGAAGTCTGTGTGTTAGTGTGGCAGATTAAGGCATTGCTTGTGACACTAGCATCTCATATGGGCACCGGTTTGAGTCCCAGATGCTCCAATTCCAATCCAGTTCCCTTCAAGTACTTGGAACCCTTACCCGTGTAGGAGACCTGGATGAAGCACCTGGCTGCTTACTGTTGCAGCCTTCTCTGGAGTGAACTAGTGGATGCAAGATCTCTCTCTCTCTCTCTCTCTCTCTCTCTCTCTCTCTCTCTCTCCCTCTCTGTGTGTGTGTGTGTGTGCATGTGTGTGTGTCTTTCCTTCTCTTTCTGTAACTTTGCCTTTCAGATAAATAAATTAATCTTTAAAAAAGGCAGTCTTTTGCTTGACTGGCATCCCATATCAGAGTGCCATTCCAATACTGGTTGCTCCACTTCAAATCCAGCTGCTAATGCATCTGAGAAAGCGGCAGAAGGTGGTCCAAGTACTTTGGTCCCTGTCACCATGTGGTAGACTCAGTTGGAGTTTCTGGCTCCTGGCTTTAGTCAGTGAGGCCATTTGGGGAGTGAGCCAGTTAACGGGCAATCTTTCCCTTCTCTACCCTCTATCATTCTGCCTTTAAAATAAACGAAATAAATATTAATAAAAAAGATTACTCATACCAGAAAAAAGCTTGCCCAAACACATGTGGTAATCCTTTTATAGAGAAACCATCCACATGAATGGTGGGATTAGAAGGGACAAAAGGCTTGTTTTTGGAGACAAAGTGTCTGCTGGATGACATAGAGTATTTGATAGAAAAACTGGGACATGTCAGATACAACTGATCGCCTTCCTTGACTCTTGTTATTGTTGAAGCCAATTCAGAGGTTGTAATTTATTTAGAGTTTAGTAAACCATCCAAAAAATTCTGTAGGGAAATCTAATAGAGAAATGAGAAGCATTCTGTCTGATTAAAACTACTAATGTCCGTCTACATAAAACTGACTGACAGATAGTTAAAAAAGGTAATTACCATCCGTAAAACATCAAATGGGGAATAAGATTAAAGGATTAGATTAGAATAGCCACCTGTGAAGGCAGAGTTTGGAATTTAAAGTGCACTTATAGCCAGACAAGCAACCATTTAAGATGACAATTTTGTAGTAAAGCACTTTTATGTACTTCACTTGTATTAGGGAGTGAGATGCAATGAAATGTCAAGACAAGTTCTTCAAGTTCAAGGTTTGTCTTAAGAATCAAAGGAAGAAAACATCATAAAACAATGCTGACACCAAAGACTGCCTGCAGATGCTTATAGCAGTCTCCTTCAGAACTTGTAAAAATGGTAGCAATGGATAAGCTGATAGTGGCAAATCCATATAGCAGAATACTATTTAGTGATAAAAAGGAATGTGCTATCATGCCATGCAGACATGGGTGAATCTTAAATGTGTAATTCAAAGCTTTAGAAAGCCAATCTGAAAAAGCTTCCTACTCTATGATTCCATTTATATGGCATTCTGAGAAACAGAGAATGATGGAGATAAAAAATTAATCAGTAGTTGGCAAGGGATTGGGAAAGAAGAGTAAATATGTAAACAAGAGGTTTTTTTTCCCCTTCACATTATTTTCTAAATTTTTATGAATATGTAGTACTTGTATATTTGTTTTTATATTCATTTTGAAAATTTATTTATTTGAAAAGCAGAGTAACAGACGAAAAGAAGGAGATACCTTGCTTGATCTTCCATTCCCTATATGTCTTCAACAGCTGAGGGCTGGATCAGGCCAAAGCCAGGATCCAGGAACTCCATCCAGGTCCTCCATATGAATGATAAAGATAAAAGCACTTGAGCTATCATCCCCTGCCTACTAAGAACATTGGTAGGAGGTTGGACCAAAAGCAGAGCAGCCAGGACTCTAACCAGCACTCTAATATGGGAAGTGGGCATACCAAGGAATGGCTTAACCACCCAACTTGTATATTTTATGGTACAGTACAATATTTCAACACATACAAAGTATAAGAAAATTGAATCAGGCAGCTGGCTTTTCCATTTCTTTATCTTTTCCTTCTGTTTGTAGTCTACTCTTGCAGTTCTTTATAGAGTATATAAAACATTACTGTGACTTATAGTCACCCCAATATACTATCAAACACTAGAATTTGTTACCTCTGTCTAACTGAAGGACTTTTTTAGGTGCTGCAAACTATTCTGTATGATGCTTTAGTGATGGAACATGACATTGCATTTGCAAATCTTCACAGAAATTTATAGCAAAAAACTGAACCCCAATATATGCAAATTAAAACAGAAATTATCCAAGAAGTAGGGGGAAACTGAATATGGAATGCAGAATGTGTAAAACAATTTGCAGTAATTATCATTGAAAGGCAGGGGAAAGGATGCTCACCTAAATGACGTTGGAAGAAAGTGGAGTCTGTAAAGCTAAAGGCAAAGGGTTCTGTAGATAGGCACATGTCTGGCTAATAGAGTTTTGGTTCTTTCTTCACACAGTGATGTGGATTTACAGGAAGCCCCACACAAAAATCTTCAACAAGTTCATGGAAATGCATATTATGAACCTGGGTATGGACTTCAAAAATTTTACACCAAAATAAACTTTAGGGGCCACAGTTATGGTGCAGTGGGTTAAGCCTTTGTCTCCAATGTGCATCCCATACCAGAGGTCTAGTTCCAGTCCCAGCTTCTCTGCTTCCTATCCAGCTCCCTGCTAATGTACCTGGGAAAACAGTGGAGGATGACTACATACTTGAGCAACTGCCTTCTATGTGGGAGACTCAGGCTGTTGAAAATTTTGGGGAGTGAAAGATCTCTCTCTCTCCCTTTCTGCCAAATAAATAATTATTTTTAAAAAGTAAATTCATTATAAAATTCCATTACCCATGAACATCTTAAAATATCCTTTTGTATGTCTACTGGTATTGAACAACAATGTAAATAAATGGTGGATGGTTGTGGCCAAGTTTTCAACTTTTGGAGTAGGAGATTATGAATAAGCAAGGGAAGTTGGCATAGAATGATCTATGTGGAAATGGGTTATACTTGAAGTATTAGTTAATGTCACATTTAGCTTACTATAGTGATAGAAATATACATTTACATGTGCATATTCATAGGTTAGCAGATCCACCTGTATCTCCTTGCTCTTTCAATTGACAGAGCCCAGAAGTAGCAATGTTCCAGTATCAATGAACATACCGAGAAGATAAAAATTGATATCAATACCATTTACCAAAATGAAGATCCAAGACTCCTTGGAAAAAATGATGATTCTATGATTAGGAAGCAAATGCAGAAGATAAAACTGGAACATCTTGTAGGGCAAGAAAAGAAGAAAGTGTTCAAAACACACACACATACACACGAGCACATGTACACACACATGCACACATGCATGATGGAAGTATGTCAAAGAGAGCATCATTCAACAGAAACAGTTCCCTGTTGCCAAAACTGGAATATAATTTGAAAAACAAAATAAAACAGTAGAGAATTCTAACCCAAAGTATAAAATTAGTATCCATGAGTACATATTGTTAAAAAAGTAAATCGTAGAATAGATAATTGAAAGAGAAAAGACAAGAGTTATATGCAGAAGTATTCTAAATAATACATATTGTTAATTTAACCTCAAAGAAGTGGGGCATAATTCCTACTCTCTAAGTGTAGGCTAGGCATAGTTCCTTTCTTCCAAAAGTACCTTATAGAAATGGAGGATATATTAAATTTATAATGGAGAAATGACAAAAACAACAAAAATTACATCATCTGGGATGATTAATGCTATAATAAATGATCTAAGTCTTGTTGGTAGTATGGACAAAGGATACAACATAATGAACATGACACTTTGCCACCATGCTCTTCCTCCCCAAAATCCAAATTCCTGTTGTATAAGAAATTACAGAGAGATTCCTATTAACTGATGATTTTCTCATCAGTTTTCCTTAATACTAATGATTATCAAAAATAAGAAAATTTTTGGAAATTGTCACAGCCAAGAAAGCTTAAATGAATCTGATAACAATTTGATTTTAATGTCTCACATCCTTTCCTGCTATACATAAATTTCATGATAGTAGAATGTATCTTATTTTTCTTCATATTCTTTTTTTTTAAGATTTATTTATTTGAAAGGCAAAGTTACAGAGGCAAAGGCAGAGAAAGAGAGAGAGGCCTTCCATCTGCTGGTTCACTCCCCAAATGGCCACAACGTCCAGAGCTGCACTGATCCGAAGCCAGGAGCCAGGAGCTTCTTCCAGGTCTCCCACATGGGTGTAGGGGCCCAAGGACTTGGCCATCTTCAGCTGCTTTCTTTCCCAGGCCACAGAAGAAAGCTGGATGAGAAGAGGAGCAACTGTGACTCTAACTGGAGCCCACATGGGATGCCCACACAGCAGGCAGCAGCTTTACCCAGTAAGCCATAGCGCCAGCCCCTTTCTTTATATTCTCAAGTGTTGACTACATTAGTTTGTAAATATAACTGCTCAAAGAATTTTGGTAAAACTGAATTATATATGCTAATGGAATGGTTAATTTTAATATGGGGTAATAAATGAATGAGACAAAATGAATATGAATACTAATAAATATTGCATAGAATACAAATGCGTCCTTTTGCTTAAGAAGGAATTCTTGAATGAATTTGTTATTGGTCAGTAGGTGTAATTAAAATTATTTGCTGATTAAATGGGAATTAAAAAGTGATCATTACATTAAATTGATTACCTGAAGACTGAGTCATAGGAAGCCTAGCATTTGAATAGGCTCTCTCACACTCTCGACAATAGATATTTAGCTTATTTTCATTTGTTTGTCCTTACTAACATTGTTGTGAAAATCTTACTTTACTAGGATATTACAATAAGTTGGAAAAAAGTGAAATGAAAAGATATTAGTGTAGAAATACTTTAAAATCCTTGCATATTTTTTTCATAATATAGAGCTTCCATGACTTTTGTCATGGAAATAAGCAGCACACTAGTATATATAAAATGCATTATACATCTGTAAAATAAAATTTTTGAAAATATTTTTGCTCATAAATGTGCATTTTAACTTTAAGTATATATTACCAAGTTGATCTAAAAATGGTAGCACGAATTCAGTGTTTAGATATATATAGCTTCTATTTTCCCACATCCCTACCAAGTTGACCACTCTTGTCAACTCTGACCATGACTTATGTGTGGGACGTATAATTATGCATAAAAATAATAAAAATAATAATGATTTAAAATAATAATAAAAATAAAAAATAATAATGATTTGAAATTTGCTGATACATACGTATTTTGCTTCTAGAAAATGTATGTGCATTATTAGGCTCTCATTAATCATTATGTTTAAGTTATTGGCTTTACTCTCAAGATTGACTATTACATCCATATATCAGTACTTTCGAATAGGACGTCTTTCATGCACATATCCACATAGCCTACATTTAAACCATGGTGAGTGTTGCCAGCAGGAGATGCAGCTTTGGTACAGGAGAGCATTACAAAGTGCAACTCACCAGGGAAAGAGCCTACATATCTTTTCCCATTACCCTGTATCCTGATGGTTTCTGCTATGGACCATAGCCAACTGAAATGAGGGATATGGTGTCTGGTCTGTAGAAATTAGCTTTTTAACTTATACCTTCATAGAGAAACTTCATTCATTTTGGGGCTAACCCTGCAGATTATTTCTTTTCTGTGTAATCTGTGCTGGATTCTTACACTGCTGTTCTCTCCACATAGTTCCCAGACAGAATATTGGGTTCCCACCAAAAATGTGCAGGAATATGATTTAGCTAAATGAAAATAAAAATAAAAATGTACACTGTTTGCATGTTTGTGTACATTTTTTGTTTTGCTATGTTAAACTTAATAAAATTAAACATGTATCATAAAGCAGAATCAAGATTTGTGAATGTCCTATAAAAATAGGAACAATCACATAGAATTTGGCACAGACTTACTTCACTACTCCAGCATTGTCAGTTTGAAAATTAAACCAACTAAAAAATTCTTACAGCTGGAAGATCACTTCCAAGTTACTCCTGCTCCCATCATTTCACTTGTGAGAAAAGTCAGAAGATTGAGTTAGGAATATCTGAGTCTCTGGAACACCAGCCATCAGGGAAATGCAAATCAAAACCACAATGAGGTATCACCTCACCCCAGGTAGAATAGCTCTCATGCAGAAATCAATAAACAACAGATGTTGGCAAGGATGTGGTGAGAAAAGATACCCTAACCCACTGTTGGTGGAAATATAAACTGATGCAGCCACTTAGGAAGACAGTATGGAAATACCTCAGAAATATGAATATATTCCTAGCATATAACCCAGCCATCCTACTGGTGGGAAACAAAAAGAAATCAGCATATCAAAGAATTATCTGTACCTCCATGTTTATTGTATCTCAATTTACAATAGCTAAGATATGGAATCAACCCAGGTGATCATCAACTAAAGACTGGATAAAGAAATTATGGAGTATATACTCTGTGGAATACTACAGAGTGGTAAAAAATAAAATGAAATCCTGTCGTTTGCAACTAAATGGATGCAACCGGAAACCGTTATACTTAGTGAAATAAGCCAGTCCCCCAAAGACAAAACCATACGTTATCCCATCCCTGATCTGTGGTGACTAATGAAGTACCTAAAAGCTAATCTGTGGGAGTGAAATTGAAACGTTGAGATGAAATGATTTTGTACAGCCCTTGTCTCAACTGTTGAGGAACAGTGTGTATTTGTTTTTTTGTTCTTAATATTTCTCAAACTCTTTACTTAGTGTAGGGTCACTATTACGAGTATAAAGTAAACTGAAAATAGATCTTTGTAAAAAATAGGAATGGGAATTGTAGAGGCAGGAGGGGGAAGGGTGGGAGCATGGGTGAGAGGGAGGGTGGGGTGGGAAGTATCACCATGTTCCTGAATCTGTATATAGGAAATACATGAAATTTGTATACCTTGAATAAAATTTTTAAAAAATGTAAAAAAAGAATATCTTGTTCTCTGACTTGAGGATTGAAACAGAAATTAATACAAAATTTTCCCAATATGAATTCATAGGAAAACAAATTACAAAGTACTGAAGTAGCTCAAAGGTCACGTGCTGGAGAATGTGAACCAGAAGTCAACTCAGCAGAGAGAGAGGCTATGCAGAGTCATATCTGAAAGAGAGGAATCCTGAAACCATTGCTGAGGCAAAGGAAAAGGCAGAGAGAGCAGCTACCAGCTCTCTGGGCTCTGATGCCATCAAGCTTGGCAGTTCTTCTGTTCCGAAAGTTATAAAATGTTGTGGAAACTGTGATCCCACATATATTATAGAGCGAAGCTCAGTGAGGCTCTAATTTTGATATTAATATGTTTGGCATATATAGAAGTTACTTATGTCCCAATTTTGGTAATACTGAATGTATTATTCCATCTGTAAAGAAGGCTAAGTTTTAGAAAACTTACAACATGTTGACAGAAACCCCAGAAAAAATATTTGTGTTGTAGACAATTTCACACACAGCAGACATATATTTTGTTAACAGACTAATGTATATAAAGATTCTCTTTGGTAAATACAGATAAGTGCCTGCAAGTATTTTCTATACTCAAAGAACTCATGTATTTATTTTCTTATTTTATTCTTTTGTTGTTGCTCTCATATAATCAGTACTAAGAAAATTTGTTTCCTGGAGACAGCCTCTTTTTGGGAGCATAATTATCAATTCAAAAAGGCCCCTGTGTCCTTTAACATCATGTGATCATCATAAATTTTCAAAAGCTTTGATGAATTCTCAAAAGCAGGATTAGAGATTCAAGTTGCCAGGAGCTCTAAAATCGCTTAAGTAGAATCTCTTTGTGAATTCAGTCACTGTTTGAGGTAGCTATGATCTAAGCAATATTAACATTTTGGAATATCTTGACCATCCTCAGCTAGAAGGTAAAGGTTTCAAAATCTAGGCACTTTTTACTCTTCTCCTGAGTGTATTCCAACAATTAATGCAGTGACTTGAGGAAGTCTGAAACACTCTTACAGTCACATTTTAAATGAAAGAGAAATTAAAAGAAATGAAAGGGAAGGGGAAAAGGACAAGCTTGTTTGACTTGGAAATACTCTAAGGATCCTCAAACTACTTTCAAACATCTTCCCTGAAAATTTAAATATCAAACAAAGATTGAGAGTGTGAAAGGAGTATTTCCAAGGGTCATACAACTATGTCTGAGCACTAGTTAGATCCGGAGCCAGTAGGATCATCTTGCTGTACGATGTCATTAATAAAGAATACACTCAGGCCTAAATCATGATTGGATGTCTAGAACATGTGGCATCTGATGAACTCTCCACCTTAAAACAAAGGCTGCTCAGATAGAAGTCTGTGGCATGGCTGGCGCTGCGGCTCAATAGGCTAATCCTCCGCCTGCGGCACCAGCATTCAGGGTTCTAGTCCCGGTCCAGCTCCGGATTCTGTCCTGGTTGCTCCTCTTCCAGTCCAACTCTCTGCTGTGGCCCGGGAGTGCTGTGGAGGATGGCCCAAGTCATTGGGCCCTGTACCCGCATGGGTGACAAGGGGGAAGCACCTGGCTCCTGGCTTTGGATCAGCGCAGCGTGCCAGATGTAGTGGCCACTTTGTGGGGGTGAACCAATGGAAAAGGAAGACATTTCTCTCTGTCTCTCTCTCTCTCACTATCCACTCTGCCTGTTAAAAAAAAAAAAAAAAAAAGAAGTCTGTGGTTAAAATTTATCTAACTTTGTATCAGTTTTTGTTTATTTTGGGGGTCACACATGATCTTTAAACTAATTTCACTTGATATCCAACTCTGAAAAACTGAGAAATTTCCCACAACTTTCTTGGTTTCTAGTGTCTCACTAAGATGAACAGTATTGCACCTTTGATTGTAGCTACTTTCTGTAGACAGATTATGTGTGATCTATTTCTCCCTTGTCCTTACCCAGCTTCATTTATTTCAATTACTGACCTGTTCCTGTCATTTCATATCCCCTTTGGTTTTGTATTAGCAACTTCATGTCATATTTGTGTTTCTTTGGGAACATCCGCATTGTCTTTCCACACAAATTGCTTCCATATTTGGTACACCATATTCTACTACAGTGGTTAAGAGCATTGACTTTGGAGTTCTGCTACTTTGATTTAACTTCTGGCTTTATTCCTTTCTTGTCATGCAAATTTGAAAATGCTATTTAGCAATTCTCTGTCTCAGTTTTTTCATCTTCATAATGGGTCTGATAACACTATGAAATTATTTGATTATTATAAGTATTCATTGAATTAAAAAAAAGAATTTAGTTGACAGAAAATGTTCCATGTTGTTTTATATGTAAGCATTAACTAATATTGCTCCATTTGGTTAGATCTGCCTAACACTATATAAAATGCAAGTGTGATTCATAAAAATAACCCATATGGGAAACTGTATATATTCAAGCTTGTAGGCTTTGCTTAACACAAGGAAAATTCACTTTTTTGAGTAACTGAATGCTTTCTCAAATAAATATCCTGACCTAATGGTCTTATTGTGTCTAAGTGAATATGTTAGGATTTTAACGTTCTTATTCATGTGCTGTATTCTGATATAACATCTAAATTAGAAAAAATGATTTATTAGCAATAATCTTTAGAGCACCCAATCAGTTGGAAATAAATCAAATAAACCAATAAATTTGTTTTTTTCTTTCTATATTTTTTCTCTTATTCATGTAAGATGCTAAGTATGGTAAATATCTGATAAATCCATAGGAAGCTTATCTCATCCTGGGGCTGTGGCAGAAAAAACTAATTCACCATGATGTCCTTTCCTAACAGGCATACATTTGGTCACACCATCTTTATCACAGTGGCTTAGAAAGCCACTAACTCATTATTAGAGTTGACCTGTCTGTTTAAATTTAAAATTTATCCATTTTCCTTTTTGCTAACTGCACTGTCATTTTGCCACATGAGTTCAGATTCAAAGAGCCATTTTCTAATTCTTTCTTGCACAGGATAGACCATCACTTCCAATATCCTGTCAATTACACACCTACAGTGGCTCCTGAAGCTATCTCTTTACCTCAGTTGTCATTGCCTTGGTTTGAGCTTCCCTTGCCTCTCATGTGGGTAAGAGTGCTAGTTTCCTAAATCCCCTTTTGGTCAGACTACACAAATTGATTTTCCAAGAGCAGAGATTGGTCATGGCAATTCTTATTTTTCTATTTCTCTACTATAGTTTGGATATTAGTTTGGGTGTCCCAAGTAGGCCTATGGGTAGGTCCCCAAAGCCTTATATAGATTAATGAACATTGGAAATGGATTAATGGTCAAGGTTTAATCAAATAATGGTGTCTGAAGGTGGGTCTTTGGAAAATGATCATACTGGAGTAAATTGTTGTGGAAGCCCTCTGATGAGTGAATTTGGCTTTGCAAAGAGATATGCATTTCCATGGGGGTGGCCCTGCTCCTTATCACAGCCTTGCCAGATGACTCTTCCTCTGCACACATTCCACCATCCAGCACCTTTATCAGGTGCCAGAAAAATGGGACCACTCAGTCTTGAACCGTGAACTTCCAAAACCATGAACTGAAATACTCTTTTCTTCCTAAGTAGCTCCATTCAGGTGTTTAGTTATAGTACTACTAAATCATTTAATATCCTTTTGTGTCTATTCTATTCCAAATACAATGATCACCCATTCAGTCTGGAGTTCAAAATGTTTTTTGCTCTGTCTGAAATTTCCATCCACAACTTTAACATGAACTGCCCTTTAGTGTAACTATAGCTGCTTCACTCCATTTTTCTTAAACTTTTTTAGGTTCTTTTGGTCTTTCTTTGCCTATATGTGTCTCATTTATTCTCACATTAGAGTATTTTTATTTGAACAAATTTGTGAAACATGCAATTAAAAAAGCTTATTTTGGTTCAATATATGTGAAAGTCATGCATAGTTTAATTTTATAATTTGACTTTCTCAAATTTTGATCCATATGCCTAGATTCATTTAAAAAACTTTGCACTAAAACGAACATGCTTTATTTCGATTTTCCATAAACTTTTTAAAGCAGCCTTGTATGTTAATTCTTCTAATACCAATCCTTCCATAGCACTTCAAATGCTTTCATGCATTTCTGAAGTGTTTTATATATACTTACTTGTAGATACACATATACTACATTGTTTTATAGCTAGTGACGTGTGACTCAATTTCTTCCTTAAAAAGGAATTAGTAAATATTTTTGATTAATTACTTTTTGCATTTTCATAAACCTAATATATGCACTCGTATAATTTGACATAGGAAGCAGATAGAGGTGATGGATTTTAAACTAATTTTTTGGAACCTGGTGGCAGTTTCAATGAAAGACAAAAAATTTTGGAAGACAAAAAATTAAGACATTTTGGGTGGTGTAGCAGGTTAAGCCACCACTTGGAAGTCCACATCCAAAGTCTGGGAGCCAGAATTGAGGCCTGGCTACATTGTTTTTCTAGTCCACCTTTCTGCTAATGCATCTGGGAGTCAGTGGATGATGACCGCAGTTCATAGGCTCCTGCTATTTATATGGAAGACCAGGATGAAATTCCTGGCTCCTGACTTGGACCTGGCCTAGTCCTCATTGCTTGAAGCTTTTGGGAGGTGATCCAGTGCATTCTGTCATTCTCCTTTCAAATAAACAAATAAATCTTTTTAAAAAAATGTTTTAAAAAGATGTTGTCACTAATATTTAGTTATCCATGTTCTGAAAATTTTCAGAATAAATATAAAATTAAATTCAATCTAACATAGTTAAGTCATTTTAGCCCAGCTACCTTCATTCTAAAGATTTACTTATTTATTTGAAAGTCAGAGTTTTCAAAGGAGGGGGAGACTGAGAGAGAGAGAGAGAGAGAGAGAGAGAGGTCTTCCATCCACTGGTTCACTGCCCAGATGCCACAATGGCCAGGGTTGGGCCAGACTGAAGCCAGGAATCAAGAGCTCCATGAAGATCTCCTACATGCGTGGCAGGGGCCCAAACACTTGGGCCATCTTCTGTTGCTTTCCCCAGGCCATTAGCAGGGAGCTGGTTAGGAAGTTGAGCAGCCAAGACTTGAACTGGTACCCACATGGGATGTTAGCATTGCAGGCATCAGGTTTATTTGCTAAACCACAGCACTGGCCCCACCTATGTTTTTAACTATTTAATTTTTTAAAAAGCTTTCCAGTAATTTGATGTCAATAAGAAGTGGCAATTTGAAAACACTACTGGAAGTAGCACTTTTACAATTGGCTTAGGATAGAAAATGACCTGTAAGCTTTACTTCAGATTTAGAAATGTAAATATTTATCACTTTCAATCTGTTAATTTGCCTTAGTTTAGTTTAAAAAAGAGCAACCAATGAAATCATACATCAAAGGGTCATAAGAGAAAAAATATAAATCAATAATTAAATCATTGTCTTTTAGCAATTTTTCGCCCTTTAGTTTTAACATAACAACAGATTATGCAAAATAGTATTTTTTCAATTAACAATTCGGAAATGTTCTTTTCTTGTTTTTTTTTTTAGAATTTTTATTTATTTTTACTTTATTTGAAAAGGAGAGAGAGAGAGAGAGAGAGGACAGAGAGACTTCCCATCCACTGATTTACTACTCCCTAAATGCTCACAATAGTCATGATTGAGTCAGGCTAAATCCAAGAGACAGGAATTCAATCTAGGTTTCTGATGTGGGTGACAAGGACCCAACCACTTGAACCATCATCTACTGCCTCCTATGGTGTGAAGATGGACTCTGGTGTGAAGCTGGGACTCACACCCAGGCACTCTGATAAGGGAGGAGGGTGTACCAAATGGTCTTAACCACTGCACCAAATGCCGGCTCCTGTTTTGTCTTTTTGTTTTTCCCAGACAATTTTGAGACCATTATAAATAGAAAAGAAAGACCTTATGGTCAGTCTCCATAAAGTAGGTAATAAAGTTATCCTCTAAAACTAGAGGTGACATGATTAAATTGGAAGCTAGCTGGACCTGGTGTTAAACGAATGGGTTCTAGTTCAGATTCTTATTGTCTGTGGGGTGCTGTGGAAGAGCTACAGTTCTTAAAGTATAGGCTTAACTACTGGACCTAATATAAATAGATTAAGGAAGAAGCCCATTTTTTACTCATTTTATGCTATGACATAGTACATGAATACTTTAGTTCTCAGAGTATGAAGGTGATGACTCATAGAGGTTTGAATGTTCCTTACCATATTTTTAATATACACACATTCAGATGCTATGATTTAATATACATACATACAGGCTGTGATTTCCCTAATACATATATCACGATCAAACTTCCTGTCTTTAAAGTTTAACGAGATCACAAACTTCTGCTGAATCATAATGTTGGCTTGTTATTCCCTTTGTTTCTGTCCTCTTGGGCTCTTTTTACTTTCAGGAAGGAAAATGTGCAAGTGCAAAGTATTAGCTTTGAATTTTGAGTTGAATGGATTGATGAGAAAATGTGTGATGAGCTATAATTTTAACTGAATGGATGCAGTGACCATATACACACGTTACCAAAATAGTTAGAAGGAAAAGTACCCTACTTGATTATTCACAAGTGAAAGGGTCTTGACTCTGTATACATGCAACACAACATGGTGAATTGAGCATGTTCTAAATTTCTGTGCACTCAGATGAGCTTTGTAACTGACTTTGGTGTCTCAGCTATTAACCTTTAGACTTATTTCACTCATGGCCGGCGCCGCAGCTCTCTAGGCTAATCCTCCACCTGCAGCACCGGCTTCCCGGATTCTAGTCCCGGTTGGGGTGCCAGATTCTGTCCCGGTTGCTCCTCTTCCAGCCCAGCTCTCTGCTGTGGCCCGGGAGTGTAGTGGAGGATGGCCCAAGTGCTTGGGCCCTGCACCCACATGGGAGACCAGGAGGAAGCACCTGGCTCCTGGCTTCAGATAGGCACAGTGCACTGGCTGTGGCAGCCATTTAGGGGATGAACCAATGGAAAAAGGAAGATCTTTCTCTCTGTCTCTCTCCCTCTCTCACTGTCTAACTCTGCCTGTCCAAAAAAAAAAAAAAAAAAAAAAAAAAGACTTATTTCACTCAACAAGATATCAGTTGGGTAGAGAATGCAATATAGTTTCATCGGAGTTGGGTACTTAATTCACACAAAAATTCAAGGCACATTCTTGGCTAGATAAGGGGTTTGACATTGTAGTGCATAATGTCATATTCCAGTGATCTCAGAGAGGCGATCCAAATGCTCCTTTCTGGGAGTTACAACCAATACAATATGCAAGAACTGGAAAAACAGCAACATCAAACTGTTCACTTCAGTGGTGTCCTCAGGCTGACAAATCCCTCTTAGCGAGCCAACTTCTGTCAGTCTGTTTTTCTCACATGCCTCGTAGTTTTGCTGTTCATCATAAGTTTATGACATCCATTAAGTAGTCTTGCTACAAATCAGACTACAGATGATATTTGAACATTTCTACTACCTCGTACTTCAAATGCTAATTCATTCTTACCCAGGAGCTACTGGAACATCTGGTCCTCCTTCCAAGTGAAGGCACTGGTGAAGTCTGCCTTCTGAATGGGGATGTGCTGGGTGAGCTGCAGGGTAAACCAGTGGCATGTGTGATAGAAAGGCACTGTGGAAAAAGAGCAGGGATTTTAGCACGCTCCCCATCAAAATGGCTAGGACATCCCATAAATTCTATTTCATTTGCAAATAACTCTCATCTACTTTTAAGTAACATTTTGAAACTTTAGCCTATGAATATGGAATAAACAAAATTATTATTTGATTGCTTATGGGTAGTACATCAAAAGTATCAAGAAGTGGCAATTCATTTACTTTTTTCTTAGACCATATGGATTGGCTGACACTTCACCTAAAGTTGAGCACGTGAATAAAAATTCACTGGAAAAGCCTTAGCCATGTGAATTACTAGAAATAGCTCGTGTTTTGGCTGGCACCGCGGCTAAATAGGCTAATCCTCTGCCTGCGGCACCAGCACATCGGGTTCTAGTCCCACTCAGGGCGCCGGATTCTGTCCCGGTTGCCCCTCTTCCAGTCCAGCTCTCTGCTGTGGCCCGGGAAGGCAGTGGAGGATGACCCAGGTGCTTGGGCCCTGTACCCACGTGGGAGACCAGGAGAAGCACCTGGCTCCTGGCTTCGGATAACTCACAAACACACAACTTTATTTAAAAGGAAATGTACAGGGCCAGAGTTTTGGTGCAGCAGGTAAGGCTGCTGCCTGCAACACCAGCATCCCATATGGGTGCCAGTTCGAATTCTGGCCGCTCCACTTCTGTTATAGCTCCCTGCTAATGTACATGGGAAAGCAGAGGAAGACGACCTAAGTTTTCAGGCCCCTGCACCTATGTGGGAGACCTGGATGGAACTCCTGGCACCTGGCTTCTGCCTGGCCCAGCCTTGGTCATTATATTTGGGGAGTGAACCAGTGGATAGAAGACATCTCTCTGTCTTTCTAACTCTGCCTTTCAAATAAATCTTAGGAAATAAAAATAATAAATAGAATAAAATTTAAGAAGAGAATGATTGTTCATGTGACATATATCAGAAGTTGCAGGGCATTGGATGTAAGCTATGAAACTTCATTAAAATCCAATTATGAAAAATAGTTCTATAGCTCAGAGGTGGGATACAAGCAGTGAATCTGCCAAGCCCATGGGGTAATTCGACTTCGGGAACCAGAATTGCTCTTCTTCTACAGCTTTCTGTCACATTTTGGATGGTAAAGTGGAGCTCAGCCTCTAAAATATGTGGAAAATGGGCTCCTGCCAACAAAATGGGAATCACAGCTTTGGCAAAGTCATCCTGAGTTCTTATCATTTTCCCTTTTTTGTTTTCAAGTTTTTCATAAAGATGAATTACAAGTAAAACTCTCCTTTTTGGTATGCAGTGGCAAAGACTTTTCTTTTTTGTGCATTGGTTCAATACACATTAGTATATCTTGTTTATTTTCTAACTATACCACTAAAATGTGAATTCCTTGAAATCAGAGATTTTTGTCTCATTTTTATTCATTATACATCACTAGACTCTCAAGCATTGCTTGAAACATAGTAGATGAATTGTTGATTGAACTCAGAATTCACAGAATTGTTATCAAGAAGATTATTTTATTCCACAAAAGGCAGAGTGAACTCAATTTAAAATGTAGAAAATAGATTCCAATCCCAACTATATATATATATATATATATATATATATATGTAGTTGAAAACACTATGGAAATGATTAATAGCCTAAATAATCACACTGTCTTAGGTATGAGGGGTGTTCAAAAAGTTCATGGAAAATATGTTTTATAAGAGAAACAATGAATAGATTTCAAAACATTTTTTAGCTTTTATTTAATAAATATAAATTTCCAAAGTACACCTTATGGATTACAGTGACTCTTTCCCCCCATAACTTCCCTCCCACCCGCAACCCTCCCATCTCTCACTCCCTCTCCCACTCCATTCACATCAAGATTCATTTTCAATTATCTTTATATACAGAAGATCAATTTAGTATATATCAAGTAAAGATTTCAACAGTTTGCACCTACACAGAAACACAAAGTGTAAAATACTGTTTCAGTACTAGTTATAGCATTACTTCACATTGGACAACACATTAAGGACAGAAATGCAACATGGGGAGTAAGTGCACAGTGACTCCTGTTGTTGACTTAAAAATTGACACTCTTGTTTATGGCGTCAGTAACCACCCGAGGCTGTTGTCATGAGTTGCCAAGGCAATGGAAGCCTTTTGAGTTCTCCAACTCTGAACTTATTTAGACAAGGGATTTCAAAACATTTTACAACAAAATAGGCTTACCATTTAATTCAATTTTTTTAGGTTGAATCCTGTTTCTATCACTTGTTTTCTTTCATTTCGTTCTTTCTGGATATGTGTGTAATTAAAGAACCTTGCTCACAGGGTAACCATGAGAATTAAAATAATTCATTCTTAGAGATCACTGGCCATGAAGTAATTACTTACTAAATATTAACTGTTTACTTATGTTTATTCTAGTCTTCTTGCTTTTTAAGTTGACATTCATCCAAAATAAAAAAATTGCTGAGACTGATCTTTGTCTTCTGTTTTTAAATAATGAAGGCAGCCATGAAAACTCAACTGCAATGGAGTAATAAAACAGTAGAATTTCTTTTTTTCTTTTTTTTTTTTTTTTTGACAGGCAGAGTGGACAGTGAGAGAGAGAGACAGAGAGAAAGGTCTTCCTTTACCGTTGGTTCACCCTCCAATGGCCGCTGTGGCCGGCGCGCTGCGGCCGGCGCACCTCGCCTATCTGAAACCAGGAGCCAGGTGCTTCTCCTGGTCTCCCATGCAGGTGCAGGGCCCAAGGACTTGGGCCATCTTCCTCTGCACTCCCGGGCCACAGCAGAGAGCTGGACTGGAAGAGGAGCAACCGGGACAGAATCCGGTGCTCCGACTGGGACTAGAACCCAGTGTGCCAGCGCCGCAGGCAGAGGATTAGCCTATTGAGCCACGGCACCAGCCAAAACAGTAGAATTTCAAAGACCATCACTTAAATTTGGTTTAAGATTAGCAACATCACTCACTTGCCATGAGTTGCCAAGTTGAATGTTGTTAGGAATCCTTGTACAAGCCCTCCTGTTCATCATAGCTAGATTGTACAGACAAGGCTCTTTGAGGAGAAATGATTTAAAATGTAAAATTCCATGTATGAATTTGCAACATAGGGTTCAAAACTGAAATGTATTTCAGAAGGCAGAGCATTAGAGTAAGAGTTTGTTGAAACAACTCTTACTTGGCTGAATTCTTAAATGATGTAATGCAGAGAGTACAATGCAAATCACAATTAAGACGTATCAATACTGTGTAAAGAATGGAATGATTTGTTTGTTTCTAGCATTCTTTCTTTCCTCTTTTTCCCCGATGAATACCTAAAATGAATATCTTTTGTCGATTTCTTTAAAATCCTTAAATATGAATGACTAATTGAACTATTCAATATAAACACCATAGAAGCTTGAAACTGAATCATGTTCTGTCTACATTTTGATTTTCTTGTCATGAATATATTACTCAACTGAAAAATGGATGCATTACATCTATCTCATAAATCCCTTTGAACATAAAATGAAATAATTCACCTAAGTTACTTGCCTCATGTCTCTTATATATGTATGTCTTTTTGTTTTCTGTAATTGTGATAGATAGGAACTTTTTTTTCTACCAGTACTCCTAGAGGAATCAAAATTTACAGATGGACAACCTTATTTCATTTCATTTGTAACAGGTCTGAGTAACTATTGCAAGGACTAGTCAGGCAGGCAGGGGCTCTGCCAAACACAGGATCCGCTTCCCACAGTTCCTGGAGATGATAAAATTGAGGGCTTTTGAGGAGTAGAGTCAGCTGGGAAACATGTAACATATAGAAAGGAGCACAAAGAAAGAGCAGCTCTATAAAGCTTTTAGGTAGATACAAAGGCTTGATGGTTAGTAAATGAGAGTGGGAAAATGTGCAGACATCAGATAGAGTAGGTAAGAGTATGCATTTAAGATCTCTCCTCGGGGCCAGTGCTGTGGCTCAGCAGGTTATCGCCCTGGCCTGAAGCTCCAGCATCCCATATGGGCTCTGGTTCGAGACCTGGCTCCTCCACTTCCAATCCAGCTCTCTGCTATGGCCTGGGAAAGAAGTAGAAGATGACCCAAGTCCTTGGGCCCCTGCACCCATGTGGGAGACCCAGAAGAAGCTCCTGGCACAGCTCCGGCCCTTGTGGCCAATTGGGGAGTAAACCATAGGATGGAAGACCTCTCTCCTCTCTCTGTGTAACTCTGACTTGCAAATAAATAAATCTTTAAAATAAAAAAAAAAAGATCTCTTCCCATCTTCCATGGTACAGAGCAACTGACTGTGTTGAGAATCCCAGAATCCTAGGGATAAAGGAAATCCTTACTAAAAGAAATGCAACTAAAAACAGCATGTTACAAAACATAGATTAGTAATTAGCTGGAAAATCATAACATTGTGTGACTGTCAAATACCAAAGCTTACCAATAAGTCTCCAAACATCCATAGCTGAAATACTTAGGCATGCTTTATGCTCAATGGTTTCAGCTGGTGCACCTTTTCCAGAATTTCTAGAACATTTTGCATGTTCTAGAATGTATCTTACTATGTCAAGGCCTCTACTCATTCTTCAGAACATTCTGGAATATGTAAATTAAGAGGATCATTGCGTTCTTTTCAAATAGGGCATTTATGAATTCTCTACCTGTCAATTTCTTTTGTTGTTTCTCCCTTCTGTTTTCCTGAATTGTTCTTTATTATTAATATGAGAATTTTATTTCTAATTGGGGGATTTATTCTTTCAGACAGGATTCTGGAACACTCCTTTTCTATACAATGCTGTTATATTATAGATATGCTATTCACCATGAGTGTTCATTAAATATCACTTCTTTCTTACCTTTCCTATTGCTCCCTTTTGTTTTTTCTTAGGTTTATCTGCATGTATGGATTAGGAAGATATCAGGGAGGATGTAAAGAAAAAGCCTTTTCTAATAGCAGGGAATACTAGTCCATATGAAGTTTGTCAAACTTTATGTGCCTTATGCAATATATTTTCATGCCTCATCATGCTAATTATAAATTATTTTTACTATTAAACATATTAAAATACTATAAGAAGATCATACATTTACAAGTAGGAGTATAACTGCAATTTATTTATAGGTCAGTTAATGAGTTATTATCATACCCCACCAGCTCCTAAATATTCATTTGAAATAATGAATTTTTATATTTAGGACATTGTATTCAATACATTCAGTTGATCCTATTTTTCTGTAGAAAAAGTAGCTAAAACTGATGATTTAACCATGGAGGTTAAAGAGACAGTTTCTGGAATCATAATCAGATTTAATTCAAATTACATAACTTACTGATTCTGTAACCTTGAACAGATTAATTAACCTCCTTTAAGCTTTCATCTATATAGGTTAAGAAAATGCTTTTGAGGTGTTATATAGAGAAAAAGAAAATATCTCATTTCCTCCTTTCCTTTTCCATCATCTCAATGGAACAATAGTGCTCTACGTATTGCTTTCAGGAGGAAGAGGATAAGAAAGAAAACAAGAACCTAGTCTCCTTGGCTGTCCTGGTTTTCCAAATTTGAGTTAATTAAAGGGATTATTCTGTGTGGTTCTGAGACCTAACAAAAAGGCAGAGAGTAGTATTAAATAGAAAATGAAACCAAGTAAAAATGAAATGCTGGTAAACTCAATCTTTGTTAAACAGATTGTTAAGAATGTTTAAATTTTAACTGAAAAGTGACCCCTGTTAAATATAACGGTGGGAATAAGAGAGAGAGGAGAGGTACAATTTGGGACATGCTCAATCGGACTTGCCCCAAATGGTGGAGTTAGAATCGTGCCAAGGGATTCCAATACTATCCCATCAAGGTGGCATGTACCAATGCCATCTCACTAGTCCAAGTGATCAATTTCAGTTCACAATTGATCACACTGATAGGTCTAAGAGTCAAAGGGATCACATAAACAAGACTAGTGTTTGCTAATACTAACGGAAAGAATCACAAAGGGAGAGAACGATCCATCATGGGAAGTGGGATACACAGCAGACTCATAGAATGGCAGATGTGCTCAATAGCACTCTGGCCTCAGAATCAGCCCTTAAGGCATTCGGATATGGCTGAAGAGCCCATGAGAGTATTTTAGGCATAGAAAGCCAAGTCACTCTGGAAAAAAAAAAAAAAGAAGAAGACCTAAATGAAAGATCTCTGTGAGTGAGATCCCAGTGGAAAGAACGGGGCCATCAAAAAAGGAGGTACCTTTCTTTGAAAGGAGGAGAGAACTTCCACTTTGACTATGACCCTTTTGGAATAAGATCAAAGTCGCTGAACTCAAAAGGCTTCCATAGCCTTGGCAACTCATGACAAGAGCCTAGGGAGATTACTGACGCCATAAACAAGAGTGTCAATTTGTTAAGTCAACAACAGGAGTCACTGTGTACTTACTTCTCATGTAGGATCTGTCCTTAATGTGTTGTCCAATGTGAAATAATGCTATAACTAGTACTGAAACAGTATTTTACACTTTGTGTTTCTGTGTGGGTGCAAACTGTTGAAATCTTTACTTAATATATACTAAATTAATCTTCTGTATATAAAGATAATTGAAAACGAATCTTGATGTGAATGGAATGGGAGAGGGAGCGGGAGATGGGAGGGGTGTGAGTGGGAGGGAAATTATGGGGGGGGGGAAGCCATTGTAATCCACAAACTGTACTTTGGAAATTTATATTTACTAAATAAAAAAAGAATGATACACTAGTATAGCTTTAATGATCTGCGACTATGTTAAAATTTACTGTATTAGTGAAATTGACATCTTTCCATTTGATTATTGTTGTAGTCCTTGCCTATATTCCTGTTGTACTATGATCTTTTTGCTTTTTATTTGTTGAACTCTTTATTTAGTGAAGCATTAAGCCTTTGACTACATTGTAAATAAAAATATGTTTTCTCAAAAATGAAATTAAATTAAAATTTGAAAAATTGGTTAAAAAAGAATTTCAGGAACTTACAAGCATTGAAGACTAATGTCCCATTCCTATCCTAATTTCTAGGGGATAAGAATGTGAGAAGATGGCTAGGGAAAGGAAAATAGTAGAGGCATTTATTTTGAATGTACAGAAAAGTTAAGAATGTGAATTTACCATGTGTGCAGGAACAACATGGAAAATCTCATCAATATTTGGTCAGGAGTTGAAGTTAGAACAAATATTATAAAACGTTCAACCTTCCCCTGCAAACCACAACACGCTATCTTTTTTTTTTTCTTCCCAATAATGACCTATGACTTTAGGTGGTAGTATCTTGCTTGTGATTCTCAGAACAGTGATGTTAGTCCTATTGTTGGATTTTGGAAGAGTTTCCAGATTATGGACACTGAATAAGGTCCTGGTATACAGGTAAACCACAAAATATGAACTTGGATAGGAACAAGGTATCTGTAAGTGGTTAAATGTGGTAGGTGTAGAACTGATTCAACTCAATTTATTATCTTCATTGAGCTAGCACAGCAGTTGAAAATCACTTTTTTCTCAGCATGACCATATGCACCTGTAAATGAGAATGGGAATACCAGTCTATTTAGGACTATTTTAGGAATGCAATGCAGTGAATGATAGAAAGATACCTATAGACATGATTCAATATTATTATGCAATTGAAAGGTGTTTGGCACAAAGTATATGTTGAGCACATGGCATTTGGTTTTTTGAATCAACTGTAATAATCATCATTGCCATCATTACCACCACAAGTAAGAACATTGAGATCCATAGTGGGAGAAAATAACTTTCCCAATGACACATGACATTTACTAATATGTTTCAAAAAAGGCTAAGTGAGGAGAAGCAAAAACTCTGATTCAGTGTATAAGGATACCTAAGTTCTATTGTGCGATAGTTGATTGCTTGAGAAGTTACCAAGTCTAGTTTCATATTTGTACAGCTTCTCACACTGAAAAATAAGACAAACTTCTCCAAAAACAGTCAAGTGTGCTTTATATATTTTTTTTCCTGATTACTAAAACTGATTATATTCAGCTGTCATAGCAGATGAAGGCCAACATCTGCTCCTCTGGATTTAATTTTCCTAAAAGGAAAAGATCATCTGCATGCCAGAGTGTCAGAAATGAGAGTGCTGAATATGTGCCCCTGGAAGGCAAAGCTGACCTTTGTCTCACTGGCCTGGAGCACCTCTTTGATTTTATATCCCATCTATGATGGTCTATGGAGCAGCTTGGTGCTCCAGCATAGCATGTCACTCATCATTTAATCAACTTGATTGTACCAATTCACAGAGTGTGATGGTAAATACCAACCTGCTGCTTCGCCTACTCTAAATTGTATGTATTGGGAAAATTGTAGTCAGACAGCATGGACTGTTCATGCTCACATATATCCTTTTGAACATATATTACAGGTTCAGAAGTCCCAGGTGTGGCTTCCAGGGAAGAAAAAAAAACATATTAAAATTCCTAGATTCCCTTGCAACAAAAATGTGGATGTAAGATTTAGGTTCTGCAAGACCAGTAATGCCAATGTGAGCCATTAATTTGAAGGGAGTAAATACAGCAAAGAGAGGAATGAATTGCATCTGTAATAAAAACACCAAGAGTACATGTTTTCAATCTTGCTGAATCTGGGTACTACAACTATGTCACAGGGATTAATGTCCCTCTGTTTTTCAGATACTCTTAAACTCTCAACAGTGAAGTTACAAGGCCTATAGCTGGCCACAGCCTACCTGCATTTTTACAGTTTAATAATCTCAGCAAAAGATAATTTAACTTCTTTAGTCATCCCAATGATAGTCTGAAATTGTGTTTCCTTGGTCTTATCAGTTTTACATGCCTGCCTCTGAACTCAGTCAAGGCAGACATGAGGATGGAAAGTTCTAATTGTTCAAACCTGAAGCACAATTCCACACAAACCATGGATTAAGGGTAGTGTAGGAAGTGTTCCCCCTAGGAAAATGAGAGTTCTATTCCTGGAATAAACTTGAACATCTGACCACTTCTAGGCATATGAAAGTGCTCTGCTCCCATCTTAATGTACATCATGGGGTTCTAAACACACTGTTCTAAAATATAGCACCTTAGCATTTGAGAAAACAGCAAGACGAAAGTCTCTTTCACCTTCTCCTGTTCTTCTCCCCCAAAGTGAGTCTTAAAAACTAGGAAGAATTTTCACTCTTCCTCCCCTGAAGCAGGAAGGACATCATGGGAGGAAAGGGATGTCCTCATCTGTGAAAACAGGGACGTTTCGAAGAATCTGAACTAACAGATCTTGCTAAGCCCTCTCAACCCTGGTTTATTACCATTAGATCATGCAGTCTTTGTGAAATTATATTTATGTATGACTGTCCAATCTTCATCAAATACAGTCATTTCTTTGTTGTTTTGAGGTCCTCATTGCTAAAGGCTCCTGTGTTATAAAAAACTTGTGTTACATAAATTTGTATGTATTTCTCTTGTTAATCTGTCTTTGATGCTTTAGCCATGAACCTTGCAACAGTTAGGGTACAGGTATCAAATTTTCTCCCCATGTGAATATAGTCATAGTGTCACCTGGGGAGGACTTGATCTCTCTTGGCACATTCTCCAAAATCGTGCCACTTCTACAATTATTAAGTAATTGTTTAAGCCAGATGCTTTTTTTAAAAAAAGAATATTTATTTATTCATTTCAAAATCAAACTTAGAGAGAAAGGGAGAGACAGAAAGAGAACTCCTATCTGCTGGTTCACTCCAGAGATGGCAGTAATGATCCAGCTTGGGCCAGGCCAAAGGCTGGTGCCAGGAGCTTCAGCTGGGTCTCCCACTAGAGTGGCCGGGGTCCTAACACTTGGGCCATCTTCTACTGCTTTTCCCAGGCTATTAGCAGACAGCTGGATTGGAAGTGCAGTAGCCAGGACATGAACCAATGCTCATATGGGATGCCGCCATCATGGGTGGTGGCTTTATCTGCTATGCCACAATACCAGCTGGAAGCCAGATGCTTTTCAATTACTGATGAAAATGATATTAGACAAACTTCAAAAGTCAGGTAAGAAGCTGATTGAAGAATGGCAGCTTTTACAGGGCAGCTATTTTAGTATGAGTCATGTTGGCTCTGGTATGCTGCACAATTCCCATGCTTCCGAGATATTGGAGTGAGAACCCAACCATTCTGATCCTTATTTTCTCTGAGCACCACAAAGTCCTTCTTATTCCCAATGAAAATGAATACCTCTGAAAACAACACAGAATAATAGAAGCAGATGTATTTAAAAATATTCAGAGTAAATATTGTTGCACTGCAGATTAAGCTGCTATTTGGGATGCCCACATAGCACAACGGAGTGCTGATTGGAGTCCCAGCTACTCTGTGCTTCTCATTCTGCTTCCTGCTACTACACCTAGGGGACAGCAGGTGAATGGCCAAGAATTTAGATCTTTATCACCTACATTGGAGAACTAGATGGATTTCCTGGCTCTTGACCTTGGCCTGACCCAACCCTGGCTATTGCAATCATTTAGAGAATTGATCAGTAGATGGACAATCTCTCTCTGTCTCTCCTTTTCTCTCTGTCATAGTGCTTATTAAATAAACAAATAAATAAACCTTTAAAAATATCGTACTTACCCTTCCCTTTGTATCATGAGATCACAAGATTAGTGATTTTACTACTGCTACTACTACTACTACTACTTTTGCTACTACAATTTTTTTTTATCACAACCAGAAATAATGGAGTGTTAAGGCAAGAGTTTATTGGGACAATTGGCAATTGCTATCAAAAGACTGAAGCAAGCTCTCTGTTTGGAAGTTGAAAACTGAATTTATTATTAAACATGACTATACAAATACACTTGTATACATGGACGTACGCATATGTCTCAATCAGATCTCTCAATTATTCAAAAGGAGAGGAGCTGCTCCAGGTAATTCAGCTAACTTATGACACCATAACACTTACTCTAATTTATACTTTACAAACAAACCTAAATATATCCTCCCCTGAGCTAAAACAGTAATTCAGCTTGTGCTCACTGTGGAACTTAGAGTAACAATTTTGTTCTGAGGTTAGAAATTATGCCTAATATATGCAATGATTCTCTTTTGTAATGCTAATTAAAACAAAAACTCAAGGAGACAACCAATTCAGGTTATTTATGCTGAACTACCTGTACTGCCCTTCATTTTTCTCCAAACAAAATACCAAACCAGATTTTGTGTGCACAGAGGATTGCATTTTCCTTCTATTTTTATGTGTAACATTTTAGAAAAGGAATATTTGACTGAGATGTTAATTGAATGTGAATTTTTCAGGTTTATTTTCTTGCTATTCAGTTGTATAAATTTCTTAAGTATTTTGGATATTACCCTATTCCAGATGTATGGATGCCAAATATTTCGTCCCAGCCTGTAGGTTGTCTTTCCACTCTGTTAATTGTTTCTTTGACTATGCAGAAGCCTTTTTAGTTTGATGTCTGTTTTTCTCTTTCCCTGCCTGTATTTGCAAGCTCATATACAAAAATAACCATTGCTCAAATGAATGCAATGTAACTTTTCTCCTGTAACTTTTCTTCTAGTAGTTTTACAGTTTCAGATCTTACATTTAAATTTTTAATTCATTTTGAGTTGATTTTTGTGTACAGTGTGAGACAAGGGTATCATTTTATTCTTTGACACATGGATATCCAGTTTCCACAACACCATTTATTGAAGAGACAGACTTTCCCTGTTGTGTATTATTTGCTTCTCTGTAGCCTGAAAAGAGCAAAGGATATAATTAGACATTTCTCCAGAAAACAAATACAAATGACCAACTGGTATATGAAAAACACTCTGTATCAGTAATCACCATGGAAACATAAGGTGAAATCACAGTGAGGGGCAGATCTTTATTCTGGTGTGTAGGAAACTGAGACCCCATGTTCCACGCTGGAGTATGCAGGTTTGATAATTGGTTCCACATTCCAACTCCAGCTTCCTGCTGATGCAGACCCCAGAAAACAACAATGATTGCAAAAATAATTCAGCTCCTGTCACCCATGTGGGAGAACTGGATGGAGCTCCCAGCTCCCGGCTTTGGACCAGCTCAGTCCTTGTTGTTGCAGGTATTAGGGCATTTGGAGGGTGGGAGTCAATCTCTCTCTCTCTCTCTCCTGCCTTACCTCATTCTCCCTCTCTCTCCCTCTCTCTATCTCTATTACAAACTCTGTCTGTCTCTCATATAAAACAATATCAAAACACAGCAGGGTTTTCAGCTTGCCCCCATTACAATGATTACTATGAAAGAGACAATTATAAAATGTTGTGAGGACTTGAAAAACAGGGAACAGGTGTACATGGTTGGGAATGTAAATTAGTACAATCGTTATGGAAAAGAGTGTTAAAATTTCTCAAAAAGTTAAAAATAGAATCACCACATTATCCAGCAAGCCCATGTTCTGAGAATACATCCATAGGAAATAGAATCACTACAGCAAAGAGATGTCTAGTCTCCTGGGTTTGCTGAAGCATTATTCACAATACTCAATATATGAAATCAAACTATGGATAGATGAATGGAGAAAGAAAATGTGGTGCACCATCCTGCCTTAATAAATAAGGAAATATTATCATTTGCAAAAAGGATGAACCTTGGGGATATTATATTAAGTAAAGTCAGACAGCCACAGAGGAGCAAATATCACATGATCTCACCATATGGAGAATCTCAAAAAGTTGAGCTCATAGAGATGGAGAGCTGAATGGTTACCAGCAGTTGAGCTGGAGTTGAGGGTTGTTAGTTAAGAAGATGGTAGTCAAAGGATACAAAAGTTCAATAGCTAGGAGGAATAACTACTTGAGGTTGATTGAATAGCTTAGTGATTATAGTTAATAGCAGTACATCATATACTTGAAAATTGCTTGAAGAATGGCTCAGAACTGTTCTCACCACACAAAGATGAGAGAAATATATGGAGTAATGCATGGATTATTCAGTTTGGTTTGGTCATTCCATAAGATCTACACATTTCAGAACATCAAACATAAATCAATATGTTTTTTAAATTATAGATTAAATATAAATCAACAGAAGAAACTACATTTAATAATCATGAGAAAATAGGTTTATAAGAATTTGGGGGTTAGTTATTGTTATCAACAAATAATAAAAAGAAAGGTAGTTGAAGTAAAAGAAATCAAGTTTAATCTAACATCTTTTAAACATTTATAAAGCATAGAAATTTAGACACTCAATGAAATTTCAAATAAAGATCAGTGTGTGGCACAGCAGGTTAAATCACTACATGTGATGCTGCCATTACATTTGAACCCTGGATCAAGTTCTGGATGCTGCACTTCAGATCCAGCTCCCTGCTAATGCCCCTGGGAAGGCAGCAGAAGATAGTCCAAGTACCTGGGTCCCTGATACCCATGTGGGAGACAGATATGGAGTTCCAGCCTCCTGGCTTTAGCTTGGACCAGCTCTGGCTCTTCTGGCTATTTGAAGAGTGTACCAGTAGATGGACGGTCTCTTGCTCTCTGTCTCTTCTCTCTCTCTCTCTCTGTAACTTTACCTTTCAAATAAATAAATAGATTTTTTTATGAAATAAAATTTCAAATGGGAAATCTAAATGTCTGCCTATTTTCTAGTTACAATGAGAATGTTCCCCTTCACAGCATGATACAATGCAGATTTCTCCATGCTGGCCATGGTACTTTTACTAGTTTTGTGGCCTTATAACCAATGTAGCCTTTTAAGAAAAGATTTATTTATTTATTTATTTTAAAAATGTTTATTAATATAAAGAGAACAGATTTCATGTGTTTCATAGATGTAATTCTAAGAAGATAATGATACTAGCCTACCTCTCTTTCTCCCTCCCTAAATCCCCTCTCCTTCCTTCCTTCCTTTTTTCTTTTAATTTTTGCAATAACACAATTTCAATTTATTTTTTAATCACATGGTTAACTCATCACTAACCATAATGTTCAACAAGTAAAAAGTAGAAAAATCACTGTTCCACAGGAAAATAGACAAGGGCAAAAAACAGAGTGACAAAGAGATGGAGAGACAGAGAGTGATCTTCCATCCCTGGATCTGAGCCAGGTCTGAGCCAAGTTGAAGTCAGGAGACAGGAACTCCATTTGGGTCTCCCATATGGATGGCAGGGGCCCAAGTACTTTCTTCATCATCTATGGGCTTTCAGGCAGATTAGCATGGTGTTCGATCAGAAGCAGAGCAGCTAGGCCAGGTTTAGAACCAGCACTCTACAACACTGGCCCTGATCAAGCCAACTCTCCGAAATATCATCTTCTTCCAACCCCTTCGTTAAGCCAGAGCTATAAAGTTTCTACATGCTTCTGTGATTGTAATGCCTCCACAGGCATTATCCACTGTCACTGTCACTTTCAACTCATAAAGATAGAGGATACAGGTATGCAGGGGGTGGCTTAGCCAGCTGCTCTGGGGTGTCCTCTCTTTTAACAGCTTCCCTCCTCCCTTAGGTTGAGCTCTTTTAACTGTACTGTATATTACTACACCGAAAACTCCAGATACAATTCATACGTTCATCTCTGGTGTAAACTGACTCTCTAACTAAATTTGGAGCTGAGACCATAATACACATTTGCAGTCCTGTTTCCCTTGGACAGCCAAACTCAAGGGCTGTATTTGAGATATTCTTTTCTGTGGACTAATCAACAGAGAAATCAGGCTGGAGGGAGAGGCATAGAAATTGTGGCACTAAGGGAAGCATAGTACGACTTGGAGGCAATTCCATGTGAAATCTTGTTTCTATTTTCTATCCTGTTTATATACCTGCATCTGCATCCATAGCTGCATCCATATCTTAGTAATAACTCTACCTGGGTTGAAAATGTTTTAAAAATATTGTTTATTTTCATTACATGTGGAAGGGAGAAGGAGAGAGGAGAGGGAGGGAGGGAGGGAGGGTGGGAGAGAGAGAGAGAGAGAGAGAATCTCCCATCTGCTGATTCACTCCCCAAATCCCTGAAACAGCCAGAGTTTGGCCAGGCTGAAGCCAGGAGCCTGAAACTCCATCAAGGTCTCCTGTGTAGTAGCAGGAATATTAGCACTTGAGCCATGATCTGTTGCCTCCCAGGGTGCGTCTTAGTAGGCTCTGATATGGTGAAAGCAGCAACCTAATGACTGCACCAAAGCTCACCCTTGGATTTTTAAAATATGGTCAATTTGCATTAGTTTCTGTAAATTTTGGGAAGACCACTTAACTAATACAATTGTTTCAAGTAACAAGGTATATTGTAAGTTTATTATTGTTGTTATTTTTGAGAAACATGCTGAAGATTTTTTAAAAATATTTTCTCCTGCTGTATAAGAATGTTAGCTAGGGAACCCTGCCAAGTCTTACAATAAACAGACATCTGGACTAGATAAATTTTATGTAACTATGGAAGATTATATTCTGGAGCTTAATCAGATAAATTCTATTCCTTTCAGAATGCTGCTTTACAAAAATTTAGGATGTGCTATATTTCATATTATCTAATGCTTTCACATTTCATTTCTTTACTGAATATGAATACATTATGAATGTGTAATTTAAAAATTCAACAAAGATGAAGAAAGCATTTGACACATCTATCACCTTGCCCAAGTATAAAATTTGGTTTTAATTACACTAATTAGAAAATAGACTTTAAAAACTGTGCATAATTCTTAACAGGCTAGCAACATAACTTTTTATGTTTCATAATCAGTTACAAAACTGTGAAATTCCCAATTGGTACCAGTGCTAATTTATAAGCTGCACACTTAGAAACTTATGTGAGCTCTTTTAAAAATGAAAACAACAGAAGCAAAACAAAAATCCAACACACACACACACAGACACACACACACTGATTTTCTTTTTGTGATACACAGGGATTGACAGTTGAGTATCCAAAGCAGACTACCAGTTTGCATTCACTCCATAATGCAGAAAAGTTATCTGTGTTTGAGGGTAGTGTGATCTATGCTTTCAATACGATTGAGTAATGACTCAAAGCCAGTGGTGCTGCCAGTCTTGATTAAGGTGCCAAACAAGATTTTCATTCCCATCAACCGTGCTTTATGTTGAAATGATCATGCTGCTGTCAATAGGGATATGATCAATGGAATTACCCAAATAAAACTAAAATCTTGAGAATAAATATCTACTTATTTGCCAATTATATCAATGTGACTGATAATTTCTATAACTATAAATTTATTTCAGCACATTTGATAATACCTTTGCAAGGGACTGAAAAACATAAATTATAAAATATATAGGGGATCACTCTATGGATTTATTGTCATCATTCTAGAAAAAATCAATTTGTCCTTCCAAGGATCAGTTAACTAGTTTTTTTAAAGATTTATTTATTTATTTATTTGAAAGGCAGAGTTACAGAGAGGCAGAGTGAGAGCGAGAGCGAAAGAGAGAGAGGTCTTCTATCTGCTGGTTCACTCCCCAGGTGGCCACAATGGCTAGTGCTGATGTGAAGCCAGGAGCCAGGAGCCTTCTCTGGGTCTCCCCAAGGACTCAGACCATCTTCCACTGCTTTCCCATGCCATAGCAGAGAGCTGGATTGGAAGTGGAGCAGCTGGGACTCGAACTGGCGCCCAAATGGGATGCTGGCACTGCAGGTGGCAGCTTTACCCGCTATGACACAGTGTCAGTCCTGTGGATATACTTTTAACTCTAATTTGTTTAATCCAAATTTTGTTCTTCTACTACCCAATAATATTTTGAGTCCTTTTACAATCTCTTTGTTACCATGTTAATGAATACACAATTTCACTACAGCTAAATTTATCACATTTGCTACTCTAAAGAAGGTTTCAAGGAACATTTGCTCTTCTATATGCTTTATGCAGGCATCTTTGATTATTTAATGAGAGGGAGGGAAGGAGGGAGGGAGGAGGGAGAGAAGGAAGGGAGGAAGGAAGGGAGGGAGGGAGGGAGGGAGGGAGGAAACAGAAAGAGAGAAAGAGAGAGAAAGAAGGAAAGAAGGAAAGAAGGAAAGAAAGAAAGAGAGAAAGAGAGAGAGAGAGAAAGAAAGAAAGAAAGAAAGAAAGAAAGAAAGAAAGAAAGAAAGAAAGAAAGAAAGAAAGAAAGAAAATATCTTCCTCATTGCCCAAATGCCCACAATTCTCCAAATCCTTTCATTGATGATTCCAAGGCCAGGCTGATACTGGGATCAGGGAACTCCGTCTGGGTCTCCCAAGCAGATAAGAGAGATGTAACTACTTGAGACATCCCCTACTGTTCCCTAGGGTGCAAATTAGCAGAAAGTTGCAAATGGGGGCAGAGCCAGTATTCCAGCCTAGGCATTCTGACATGTGATGCCAGTAAACTAACCAGTACTTTAACTGTTAGGCCAAATTCTCATCTCTTCTCTTTACTTTTTGATAAAGATGCTCACTTACAGCATTGCTTTATACTGAGTCTCCCCAAACTGACATGATGCATCTCTTCATACCTGATATAGCATAGATTACTGTTTCACCGAAGTACACTTCCCTTTCAATCCTTGTTTCATGACCTTTTGGAGGCACCATCATAAGCAGCTATGACCCCGTGACATTGTATTTGCATCTTTGTCTTAGTTAGCAGAAGCACAGCAGACCCAGTCAATAAAAGCTCTTTTCTGGGAATAAAAGCTGGCATTTTAGATCTGTTACTTGAAGGGAAAATTCTGGGCAGCCTGTATGTTAAAGTTCCATCTCTGGATAATGTAGATAAAGAAAGAGGGAAGAGTTTTTGTTTTGTTTTTAAGATTTAATTAAGGCTGGCGCCGCGGCTCACCGGGTTCTAGTCCCGTTCATGGCGCCGGATTCTGTCCCGGTTGCCCCTCTTCCAGGCCAGCTCTCTGCTGTGGCCCGGGAATGCAGTGGAGGATGGCCCAAGTGCTTGGGCCCTGAACCCGCATGGAGACCAGGAGAAGCACCCAGCTCCTAGCTTCGGATCAGCATGGTGCGCCGGCCGCGGCCATTGGAGGGTGAACCAATGGTAAAGGAACACCTTTCTCTCTGTCTCTCTCACACTGTCCACTCCACCTGTCAAAAAAAAAAAAAAAAAAGATTCATTTATTTGCTGGAAAGATGGAGAGAGAGTGTGTGTGGGGGACAGAGAGAGAGAGAGAGAGAGAGAGAGATGAGAATCTTCTCTAACACTCAGGGCTGGCCAAGGCAGAATCCAGGAACTCCATCTGTGGGTGCAGGGCTCAAGCACTTGGGCCATCTTCCTTTGTTTTCCCAGGCACATTGGCAGAGCACTTGGTCAGAAGCAGAGGAATGCTGACATTGCAGACAGCAGCTGAACCCACTGCACTAAAATGCTGGCCCCAAGAGTGAGAGCTTTTATTTTTTTACTCTCATTTTTTTAAAGATTTATTTATTAATTTGAAAGTCAGAGTTACACTCTCCAATTGGCTGCAACAGCCAGAGCTGAGACAATTGGAAGTCAGAAGCCTCTTCTGGGTGGGTCTTCCATCCAGGTGCAGGGGTCCCAGGACTTGAGTCATTCTCCACTGCTTTCCCAGGCCATAGCAGAGAGCTGGATCGGAAGTGGAGAAGCCAGGACTCGAAACAGCGCCCACATGGGATGCTGGCACTGCAGGTGGTGGCTTTACCCACTATGCCACAACGCCGGCCCCAAGTGAGAGATTTTAATCAATGACATACAAACCTAGTCATTCTTCACTTTCAAAGTTTGAAAGAACACATAGACTTCCTGATGCCAAAGACACCTGCCTGTCCTGGGACACAGCAGAGGAATAATGCATTTTGGAAAAGAGAAGGAGGAAGTTGAATGTGTAGATATTAAAATATATGTGAGTAGCATGATAACTTAAAGCATCAAATGCAAAAGAAACAAACAGTTAAATCTCTGTTAGGCTTCTCATATTCTGCATATTTATTGAATTATTTGAATTTCAGTATTTTAAATTTTTGTATGTATTTAAAGCTGATATTAAGCAGTCATTCCTTGGTAACCATGAGGCAATGATTCCAAGACCCACCACAGATACCAAAATGTGAAGATGTCCAGTTACTAACACAAAATGAGAAAGGCTGGGGGGGAGGTGGCGGGTAGCTGGTGTTTGGTCTCGTAATTATGATGTCATTTGAGAGGGTCAGTGCTGTGGCATAGTAGGGTAAGCTGCCATCTCCAGGGCTGGCATCCCATATGGGCGCCAGTTCCTGTCCTGGTTGCCCCTCTTCTGATCTAGCTCTCTGCTATGGCCTAGGAAAGCAGAAGATGGTGCAAGTGCTTGGTGCCCTGCAACCACATAGGAGAGCTAGAAAGAGCTTCTGGCTCCATGCTTCAGATTAGCTCAGCTTTGGCTGTCATGGACCTTTGTGGCGTGAACCAGTGCAGATGTAATTTGAGACACCTGCATCCATATGGAATTGTCTGAGTTTGAATACTGTTGCTGGTCCCAATTCCAGCTTCTTGTTAATGTGCATCTTGGGAGGGAAGGTAACAGCACAAGGAATTGTGCCCTCCTGCCACCCTTGTGAGAGACTTGGATTGAGCTTCTAAATACAAGATTCAGCTTTTCTCAGCCCTTGATACTGTGGGCATTTGGCAAATGAACCTGCAGATGGGAGCTCTCTAACTCTTTTCTCTCTGTTTCCTGCTCTAAAATAATGTGGTGTTTTCATTTAACAAATATAATCCTCTTAAATACATTAAAACATTTCCAGATTACTTATAATAACTAATATATTGTGATTTATAAATATTCATTATACAGTGTTGTTTAAAGAATGGTAACAGTGTGTACATGTTAAGTACAGATGGAATTCCGCTAATATATTTGCTCCATAGTTAATTGTATCTGTGGATCAGAACCAATGGAAACAAATGGATACTTGTGTAATAATACCTGGGATGATTACTCCAAGGATTTATTGAATTGACATAAATTAGTAATTTGGTAGTGCTCAAAAAAGAATAAAAGCATGTCTTATAACTTTACAGAGAGATGTCAAAGTTTTGCTTAAATTTAGTATAAATATCTTGAAGGGTTTCTCCAATGTTCTCTAGTAACTTGATGGTGTCAGGTCGTAGATTTAGGTCTTTAATCCATGTTGAGTGGATTTTTGTGTAAGGTGTAAGGTAGGGGTCTTGCTTCATGATTCTGCACGTGGAAATCCAATTTTCCCAGCACCATTTATTGAATAGACTGTCCTTGCTCCAGGAATTAGTTTTAGATCCTTGATCAAATATAAGTTGGCTGTAGATGTTTGGGTTGATTTCTGGTGTTTCAATTCTGTTCCATTGGTCTATCCATCTGTTTCTGTACCAGTACCATGCTGTTTTAATTACAACTGCCCTGTAGTATGTCCTGAAATCTGGTATTGTGATGCCTCCGGCTTTGTTTTTGTTGTACAAGATTGCTTTAGCTATTCGAGGTCTCTTGTGCCTCCATATAAATTTCAGCACCATTTTTTCCAGATCTGAGAAGAAGGTCTTCGGTATCTTGATTGGTATTGCATTGAATCTGTAAATTGCTTTTGGGAGAATGGACATTTTGATGATATTGATTCTTCCAATCCATGAGCATGGAAGATTTTTCCATTTCTTGGTATCCTCTTCTATTTCTTTCTTTAAGGTTTTGTAATTTTCATCGTAGAGATCTTTAACGTCTTTGGTTAAGTTTATTCCAAGGTATTTGATTGTTTTTGTAGCTATTGTGAATGGGATTGATCTTAGAAGTTCTTCCTCAGCCATGGCATTGTCTGTGTATACAAAGGCTGTTGATTTTTGTGCATTGATTTTATACCCTGCCACTTTGCCAAACTCTTCTATGAGTTCCAATAGTCTCTTAGTAGAGTTCTTTGGGTCCCCTAAATACAGAATCATGTCATCTGCAAAGAGGGATAGTTTGAGTTCTTCCTTCCCAATTTGTATCCCTTTAATTTCTTTTTCTTGCCTAATAGCTCTGGCTAGAACCTCCAGAACTATATTGAATAGCAGTGGTGAGAGTGGGCATCCCTGTCTGGTTCCAGATCTCAGTGGAAATGCTTCCAACGTTTCCCCATTCAATAGGATGTTGGCTGTGGGTTTTTCATAGATTGCTTTGATTGTATTGAGGAATGTTCCTTCCAAACCCAGTTTGCTTAGAGTTTTCATCATGAACGGGTGTTGTATTTTATCAAATGCTTTCTCGGCATCTATTGAGATAATCATATGGTTTTTCTTCTGCAGTCTGTTAATGTGGTGTATCACATTGATTGTCTTGCGCACATTAAACCATCCCTGCATACCAGGGATAAATCCCACTTGGTCTGGGTGGATGATCTTTCTGATGTGTTGTTGCATTCTATTGGCGAGAATTTTATTGAGGATTTTTGCATCTATGTTCATCAGGGATATTGGTCTGTAATTCTCTTTCAGTGCTGCATCTTTTTCCGGCTTAGGAATTAAGGTGATGCTGGCTTCATAGAAAGAATTTGGGAGGACTCCCTCTTCTTCGATTGTTCTGAATAGTTTGAGAAGAATTGGAGTTAGTTCTTCTTTAAACGTCTGGTAGAATTCAGCAGTGAATCCATCTGGTCCTGGGCTTTTCTTTGTTGGGAGGGCCTTTATTACTGTTTCAATTTCTGTCTCAGTTATGGGTCTGTTTAGGTTTTCGATGTCTTCCTGGTTCAATTTAGGCAGGTTGCATGTGTCCAGGAATCTATCCATTTCTGATAGGTTTCCCTGTTTGCTGGCATACAAGTCCTTGTAGTAATTTCTGATGATTCTTTTTATTTCTGTGGTGTCTGTTGTTACATTTCCTTTTTCATCTCTGATTTTATTGATTTGGGTCTTTTCTCTTCTTTTTTTAGTTAGTTGGGCCAATGGGGTGTCAATTTTGTTTATTTTTTCAAAAAACCAGCTCTTCGTTTGGCTGATTTTTTGTAATGTTTTTCTTGATTCAATCCTGTTGATTTCTTCTCTGATTTTAATTATTTCTCTTTTCCTACTAGATTTGGGTCTGATTTGCTGTAGGTTTTCTAGATCCTTGAGGTGAATTGAAAGCTCATCTATTTGGTGTCTTTCCAATTTCTTGATGTAGGCACCTATTGATATAAACTTTCCTCTTAACACTGCTTTTGCTGTGTCCCATAAGTTTTGGTATGTTGTGCTGTTATCCTCATTTACTTCCAGAAAGTTTTTGATTTCTCTTTTGATTTCTTCTATGACCCATTGTTCATTCAGGAGCATGTTGTTCAATCTCCATGTGTTTGCGTATGCTCTAGGGATTCCTGAGTTGCTAATTTCCAACTTCATTCCTTTATGGTCTGAGAAGCTGCATGGTATGATTCTAATTCTTTTGAATTTGCTGAGACTTGCTTTATGGCCTAGTATGTGGTCAATCCTAGAGAAGCTTCCATGTACTGCTGAGAAGAATGTAAAATCTTTAGCTGTAGGATTGAAAGTTCTGTATATATCTGTTAGATCCATTGGGCTATAGTGTCGTTTAAATCTACTGTATCCTTGTTGATCTTCTGACCGGATGATCTGTCTATTTCTGAGAGTGGAGTATTGAAGTCCCCCAGTACTACTGTATTGGGGTCTAAGTCTCCCTTTAAGTCCGTTAATAAATCTTTTAGATAAACTGGTGCCCTGTAGTTAGGTGCATATACATTGATAATTGTTTTATCTTCCTGTTGAATTGATCCCTTAATCATGATATAGTGTCCCTCTTTGTCTCTCTTAACAGTTTTTGTGGTAAAGTTTATGTTGTCCGATATTAAGATGGCGACGCCCGCTCTTTTTTCATTTCTGTTGGCATGGTATATCTTTTTCCAGCCTTTCACTTTCAGTCTGTATGGATCTTTGTTGGAAAGATGTGTTTCTTGTAAGCAGCAAATAGATGGGTTTTGTTCCTTAACCCAATCAGCCAATCGGTGTCTTTTAACTGGACAGTTCAGGCCATTCACGTTCAAAGTGACTAATGATAAGTGGTAACTTTGCCCTGCCATTTGCCCTAAAGGCATTCGGAGCTGGCTGAAAAGCTCATGAGAGTATTTCAGGCATGGAAAGCCAAGACACTCTGGCAAAAGATCTCTGCGAGTGAGATCCCAGTGGAAAGAACAGGTCATCAAAGAAGGAGGTACCTTTCTCTGAAGGGAGGAGAGAACCTCCACTTTGACTATGACCTTGTCTAAACAAGATAAGAGTCGGAGAACTCAGAGGGCTTCCATAGCCTTGGAAACTCATGACTGGAGCATAGGGAGATTACTGATGCCATAGACAGGAGTGTCAATTGGTAAAGTCAACAACAGGAGTCACTGTGCACTTACTCCTCATGTAGGATCTCTAGCCTTAATGTGCTGTACATTGAGATTTAATGCTATAACGAGTACTCAAACAATATATTTCACTTTGTGTTTCTATGGGGGTGCAAACTGTTGAAATCCTTACTTAATGCATACTAAACTGATCCTCTGTAAAAAAAAAAAAAAAAAAGAAATTATCAATTCCCAACTTGACTCTCACTGGGATTAAACATGACAATAGTTCTGCTCTGATTTCATCATCATTTAAAAAATCATCTATTATTTTTCACTTTATGTTTCTGTGTGGGAGCAAACTGTTGAAATCCATACTTAATGTATACTAAGCTGATCTTCTGTATATTAAGATAATCGAAAATGAATCTTGATGTGAATGGAAGGGGAGAGGAAGTGGGAAAGGGGAGGGTTGTGGGTGGGAGGGACGGCATGGGGGGGAAGCCATTGTAATCCATAAGTTGTACTTTGGAAATTTATATGCATTAAATAAAAGTTTAAAAAAAATTTAGTATAAATACAAACGTGTACATTTATATCAAACTATATATGACAATTTCAAAAGCTATAGAAAATTATAATTATTCCTTATAGTGGCTGGACCATGCATTTGATTTTGTTGTTAGAGAGTGAGAGAAAAGCATAAAAGCTCATATATATTTATTTTGAAAAACATCATTTTCTAAAACAACTCAACATTGCAAACAGCAGCAGATAGGAGGCCTATATTTGTGACAAAGCTTATGTGCTTCAGTGCTAATTTTTTAAGGTAGCATGCAAATATTTAATGAGAGTTTAATTAATGTTTACATATTTATTTTAATGGAGAGATTTGTCTATTTATTCAGGCTTTGTCCAAGCCAAGCTAAAGGTGGCATGGTTTCTGATAGTTATTACTTTAAGCAGTTGAAAGGAGACTAATTTTCTTGGGCAGCTCTTGGATTTCAAAGACTACTGTTTCTACTTCCTATGAGTATCTGGCCTTGTACAGCTCAATTTCCCCTCAGAATCACAATTTCCTGTCCTATAAAATGTTAGGACTGGATTTAAATGGGTTCACAGACCCAGCTACCCTGTTTTCCTTTATTTTTATATTTTTGTGTTAAAAATGTCAAATATCTTCATTTGTACTATCTAAGAGAGTGACTGTGAAAGTGATTGTGGAGAGGGAGATGAAGGCAAGAGAATTCTAAAGGTCCCATAAATCACGGAAAACTGAATGTGCTGTTACAGGCTTTGTCATTTTCTGTACAATGGAATTACCCTCAGAGTAGGCAGGATTCTACTTCCTATGCTTTGTTGAAACATCGCTTTAAATCCCAAGTTCATGGGAAAACATTATCCTTCCTATTGTATTAGAAAATTCTATAAATGCATTAAACCCCAAAGAAATGGGTTTGTGAATGAGGTGCAGAGGGCTCAGATGTGCAGAGGAATGAAGCTGACTTGACTGAGCCCAAAGGCGGTGGTTTAGAAAACATTCACTGAAATTTGAGCCAGAGGTCTTTCTACAATTCCATACAAGCTCACCTGTTCCTACTTTCAAGTCAAAGCATAACAGACATAATGAAAAAAGGGGAAAATGGCGAGATTGTTGAGTTATGTGTATCCCAAGTTGTAGTAGTGCACCTCACACATCCTTCCATCTATCTGATAAGCAATTTTCTACAGACCTTGCTAAGCGTGAAGGATACAGATACCAAGAGAGAGTTGGAAAATTCCTGGGATTAGCCAAAAGACCAAACCAAAATGAAACCTTTTATACTGATACATTGCAAAAAACTGGAAAACTAATGAATTTGGAATTTGGAAAATAAAATAAAATGTTGAAATATGTAAGAGTTTTTACCCAAAAGTTGTTCTGCTTTAAGGAGAGGGAGAGAAGATCTGTTATGTATAGCTGGAGAAGCCAATAGTCAACCCTGGCATTTGCTCCAATATTCATGTTCTTAGCCATTATGCTATGCTGTTTCACATTCATCAGGCTCACATACGCAATGGTAATAACAGCTGAAATAGATTGAGCACTTACAAGTATGCTCTCTCTGAATTGTTGAGTTTAGTCCTCATTATAATTTTGTGATGTAGGTGCCATTTTTTAATTTTACTAACCAGAAAACAAATTAAGAAAGATTAATTGCCCAAGGGTCATGAGACTGGAAGTCACAAATCTAAAATCTCAGCCCAGTTTGTGATTAATATTAGGAACTATACTTTTAATCATCAACTTACGTTAAGCTTCTGGCTTGCCATGTAAGTTATTTTTCTCTTCTAATCTATTTCTCTTTTCCTTATATTGATCATATGTTTGGCAGATATTTCAAATTCTGATTTCCAAATGTGCCTACATTTTTGAATGGAAATATTAATACAGCTTGGCAATATTTTAGTCCTATCTGCAATCAACTAATGGTGTTATTTTTGGTGAAAGGTGCACTTTACCATGGTTTTCTTTTTTTTTCAAATAAAGTATTTTGTGAATGAGAAATTCATAAACTTTTCACATACATATGTGTATACACACACACACACACACACATGCATGATACATTTTAGATGGAATCACCACCATCCAAAGGTTGACATGTGAAATGGTGAAGAATAGGTAGCCTTGTATTTTTAACCCATAGCTGTAGCAAATAAATAAAGCAACTCCATATCCCCTGTTCTAACCATCACCTTGTCCAACCATTTACCCCAAATTCTCCTGAACATTCCCAGTGAAGATTCTCCTTTCATTAATGATTTATTATTCAGTTTCCATCTTCTCCTCATGATTAAAAGTGCTATCAGGCAGAGACAAATCTTATTTGTTACTATGCATCTCTAGTATTCAGTACACAGGGTGATACTCATAAAATATATTTTAAATACAACTACATCTCACCTTTTTTTTTTAAAAGATTTTATTTATTTGACAGATGGAGTTACAGATAGTGAGAGAGAGAGAGACGAGAGAAAGGTCTTCCTTTTCCATTGGTTCACTCCCCAAATGGCCGCCATGGCCGGAACTATGCTGATCTAAAGCCAGGAGCCAGGTGCCTCCTCCTGGTCTCCCATGCGGATGCAGGCGCCCAAGCACTTGGGCCATCCTCCACTGCCCTCTTAGCCCACAGCAGATAGCTGGACTGGAAGAGGAGCAGCCGGGGCTAGAACCTGGCACCCATATGGGATGCCGGCACCACAGGTGGAGGATTAACCAAGTGAGCCATGGAGCCAGCCCCCATCTCACCTATTTCACGTCACCATCATCTTATCAGATCATGGTTTCTATCCTATTCTCCAATAATCTCTATACAACAGTGTTCCTAGAAATCCTAAAATCAAAAAGCAAATTAGGATACCCCTTAAGAGCTTCTAATGACTCCCATTTCCATTGGCATAAGCCCAAGCTTCATAAACATGACATAACATTAATAAACCACTTCAACTTCCTTAACTTCATATCTTTTTTTAAGATTTATTTTATTTATTTGAAAGTCAGAGTTGCACAGAGAGAGAAGGAGAGGCAGAGATAGAGAGATCGCCCATCCACTGGCTCACTCCCCAATTGGCCTCAAAGGTTGGTGCTACACTGATCTGAAGCCAAGAGCCAGAAGCTTTTTCCAGGTCTCCAAAGTTGGTACAGGGGCCCAAGGACTTGGGCCATCCTCCACTACTTTCCCAGGCCATAGCAGAGAGCTGGATTGGAAATGGAGCAGCTGGAATTCACTGGCTCCTATGTGGAATTCTGGCATTGCAGGAGGTGACTTTATCTGCTATGCCACAGTGCAGTCCCCATCAACTTCATATCTTGCAAGTTAATCTTTTTGCACTATGTTTCAGCCACACTGATTCCTCACAGAGACCAAGGCCACCGTTGTCTCAGAATATTTGACTCTGCTGTTGGCTTTGACCTTTGTTTTGTCCAGAATAGATCACTTGATTGGGTACTGCTAATCATCCAGAAATTGGTGTATATTTTTCCTCTCCAGAATGACTGCTGTGACAACCCTTTCTAAAACCATCATTCTCTGTCCTCTAGCTCATTTGATCTTATTAATATCCTCCATGTTCTATTAACTAAACAAAGAAGATAATTTATAGTGATATTTCATTTCATTAGAAGGTATGCACTGAAAACAATCTGAGTCAGTCTGGGTCTGACTACCTTGTACATACTAGAAATACAAGAGTTAACAATGAAAAGCAAATAGTAAACATTCAAATATTAGTGGAATTACTGAAATGTGAGTTTAAGTATATCCTAAAGGGGGTGGTCACGTGAAGTGTCATCAGTAAAGAGCTCCACATGATCAAGATGCAATACACATGGAAACCATTGGCTTCATATGCCTAATATTCCTTTTTGAATAGCTGGATACTGCTACCTCTTTGCCCAGGCAATGTGGCTATGTTTGTGCCTATAAGAGCAATTGATCTAATCATATTTTCTACCTTAGGAATACACATTTAGATGGAGGCACACAGTTATAAAAAGTCAATAGGAAAAACACTAGGAATGCAACAAGAGCAGCAGATACTCATGTAGTAATATTCCTCCAGTATCTTCCTCCATTGTAATCCATAGACTGTACTTTGGAAATTTATATTTATTAAATAAAAGTTAAAAAAAACATTTTATTAATTTATTTGAAAGATAGAGTTAGAGGGAAGTGGGGTGTGGAGGGGTCTTCCATCAGTTGGTTCATTTCCCAAATGGCCACAAAAGTCAGGGCTGGGCCAGGCTGAAACCAGGATGCAGGAGCTTCTTCCAGGTCTCTCACATGAGTGTCAGAGGCCCAAGTACTTGGGTCATCTTCTGTTGCTTTCCCAGGTGCATTAACAGAGAACTGGAATGAAAGTGGAGCAGCCAGGACTTGATCCAGTGCCCATACGTGATGCCGGCATTGCAGGCAGTGGCTTTACCTGCTATGCCACAATGCTGGCCCCAAATGTCCTATATTTTCAATCCATATCTTAGATTTGCAGAAATTTGGCAAAATTGGCTCTGTTGCTGGTTACTGAAGAACATAGCAAGGAAATGACATCAAGGGATTATGACACTTTGCACTGCACAATCACCTTTTTGTCAACACAACATGACTTCGAGTGGCAATTTTGTACCTATCTCTTCTTTTTCCCTTTCCACTGCCACCACCCAAAGCCTCTGATAACTACCACTATACTCTCTATTTCTACAAATTCCACTTTTTAAAATTCCACACATAAATGAGATTATGCAGTATTTGTTTCTCGAGGCAACAAAAGGAGAGTATTTTGCATGTTCTCACCACAATAAATGTTCAAAGTAATGGATGTAATCATTATTTTATTTAACTGTTCCATCAAAATATTATTTAGTACCCCAAAATATGTATACATATATATATATGTATAATTATCTACCAAGTCAAATAAAATAAATAAAATTGAAAAGGAACTCAAAAAGAATGGGCATGATAGCATCCAAAATATGAGTTCGCAGTAGCAGGTGCACTGTTAGAATTTTATCAATGGTGTTCCAATGACTCTAGTGGATGTTTAGATAGACTAAAGGAAATCTGTGCTTTTGGGGGCAAATCACTTGTATTTAAGAAGGTATAAAAGGCTAGATATAGAGAGGTATGGCAGTGGCTTCCAGTCTGTTTCCAGATTTATAGTTTTTAAAAAGCAGTAAGACAGAAATATAAATAAAGAAGGAAATGTCTTTCTGAAGTTTATTATGACCTCATATTGTTTTGTATTACTCTGACATCTTAAATATTGCTTCTAAGTAAATTTTTCCCAAGATACTCTATTTATATTTTAAATAACCAAAGTATGCAAATATTTTGTATCTCGAATATATCATGCTGGGCCATCAAAATGAGTTTCCTTGGGACCATTCTTAAGTTTCTTTTCTTCTCCTTGATTGTGTGTGCTTCCCAGAAGTCTCTCCATGATTTGGGTCAATTGATTATTGACACCGAATTTCTCCATTCCTCAATGGGGATTTGATAGAAGCAGAGCTCAGTCACAACAAAGGCAGTTTCATTACACTGAATAATTACAGTTTTGGATATAATTGTCCCCATTGGGACCTCATGAAAACCTAAAGTAACAGAGATATTAAAAGGCTATGGATAGCCCTTTATTAACTGAGAAGATGATTTTCATGGGGAAAATTTCTATAACAAAAGAAAATGTTTCCTTTTATATATACATGAAGCGTTTTTCTGCTACTTTTTTTTAACACCCTTATATTCTTATTCAGTGTTTGGTTACCTCCCAGCAGTTTAAGGCCAACAAGCCTGTCATTATTGTTGGGGAATTAAAATGGAGTTGACAAACACATGCATATATTTTTCTATATACATACCTCTTTTTGTAATCATAACATGAGAGATCCATATCAGTAATAACTACATTTATATAGCATTTTCCAGCTCCTAAAATATATTGACTTCTATTCATTAATATCAAAATATTAATTTTACAAGCAAAATAAAGAAAGATGAAGACTTAAGGGACTATACAGGATCATATAGTTAGAAAACAAAATAAACAAAACACCCTCCTCCTCACAAAATACAACCCTGGATTTGGAGCTAAGTCTGCAGCATACCAATGTTCACATTCTTTCCACAAGACATACAAAAGATGTAGTCTTAGGAGGCTAAACAGCCTCAATAAGTTAAGTTTTCGCTCTCAATTCTGGAAAAAATAAATTACTATTTTTCATTAATGTGTCTTGTCTAATGTCTTGGTAGATCTCTGATTTTGATTTCAGTTCCATAAGAATTCGTCTCTAACTAGGCCCAGAAACTGTAATTTTTTTATCTCATTCTTATTACTATTATTATCATTACACGTAGATAGAATATTTAAAAGTCAGCATTCTCTCACAATGATCATGAATAATGCTACCTGGTGGACAGGCAGATGAAAACTGGGAAAGCCAGTAAACACACACTACTTAATCACACCTTTTCAAATCTCAAGGCTGACTGTCAGCACACGGCAGCTTCTAGTGGTTCTCACAAACAGAACAGTAATCCTGAATGTTATAAATAGGTTGTTTGGTCAAAATATTGACAACCTAATTGAAAAATATATATCCTACTGTTTCACTGTTTGCTAGCCAGTGAAATGAGACAGAAACCCCAAGGAACCACCAAAGGCTTCATATGACCTGCCACTTTGACTTATGTATCTGCATTACCCCTGCGAATGAAAGCCCTTGTTTATTTTTAGTTTCTTATTTTTCCCTGTCAATTTGGTCTATGAGGCAACTGTAAACAACAAATGTTTAGAAGACAAAAATACTGTTAAAACTTTTCCGGTCTAAGTCTTCATCTGGGTTTTTAAATAGACAGCACAGGGTGCTTGATGCAACTTGACCCCACTAGGAATCCACACAGACAGCAGCAAATATTCCTATGGGTGACAGTAGAGTATTCAAACTGCCGGTGAGTAAAATTGAAGTGGTTTAATGGGACGATTGTTCGGGAAGTATTCTTTACACTCTGTTATCCTGGTTGATTAATCATGAATGACTATCTAGTAATATTCACATCTAAGTGTTTTACAAGAGTGGCATCCATTGACTTACTTTGTTTTATGATCATCAAAAATATCTGTGGGTGGGTTGTGATGTGACAGGTTAAGTTGCTGCCTGGAATACCTGAATCCCATATGGAAAGGCCTAGGTTCTATTCCTGCCTCTGTTTCCAATCCAGCTTCATGTTAATGTTTACCCTGGGAGGTAGCAGATGACAGCACAAGTACGTGGGTCCTTGTCACTCACATGTGATACTTGGATTGAGTTCCTAGCTTGGCTTCAAACTGGCCCAGCCCCAGCTGTTTTGTGCACTTTGAGAGTGAAAAAGTGGATGGAAGATATCTCTCTCTCTCTGCATGTGTCACTCTGCTTTTCGAAGAAATGAAATTGAATGCATGCACTTTAACAATATTTGAACACCAATACAAGCAAGATTCTGGGAGAAATTTTGGCCTGAAGGAAATTGAAAAAGAGTAATACTCAGTACCTACAAGTCTTACAGGTCCAAAACAAGAAGCATAGGCCCATCACTTAACTTCTCTAAGCTGAAGTTTTTTCTTGTTAACTGGAGACAAATTATGTCTGCTTTTCAATCACTTGGTGAAACAAACATATATAATTTTCCGTGTATGTCATATTATTCAGCATTCCTCAATCTTCAACTTGTCCCTAAGTCTTACCATTTTTCCCACTGTATCCTACTGTATCTTAAATCAGTAATATTAAATCATTTGCTGCATGGCTTTCAACTCTCTCCTCAAACTGCTTGCATATATTATTTATGGTAGAGAGTACAAAAATATTCATTATTCTATTTTTTAATGTAATGAGACCTAGATTTTTACAAGTCCATAGCATGCTTAATTAAAGCAAACCAAAATAAAATAAAATAAAAACAAACAACACTACAGCTTAACAAGACTTCTTGGAAATCTTTTTTGGCAATTCTTGCTTAAATTGTGCTATCCTTAATTTAGGCATGTGCTCCTACATAACTGAACGGGAGTGGTAGGTAGGGGACAGTAGCTAAAGTATTTGTTGAAACACACATTCACTATATTTTCTTGAGTAAATAAAAATGTTATGAGTAGTTTACCACCAGAAAAGACAGCATACATGTGTTAAAAATGCATAATGTATTGGAACTTGAGACCTTGTTAAGAGAAAATCTATTTCCTAATAGGAATAGATATAACAAAAAGACAAGCCTTTCAAAAAAGGCAATAACTTACATTTTTCTTTTAATCCAGTACAGAATATGGATATGATACTTGTAAACACATCATCCTTTTTTACCATCAGGCAACCTGAAACATGATACAGAAATTCCGATTTTGACATCTTTGGGTGGTACAGACGATGATGATGACCACTCAGTAAATGCATGTTGTAAGAGCAATAAGTATCTGTTTAATTGACCTGCCAGTTATTTGAAGTAGAAACATGTCTAATGGGTACACTTAATCATTAGGGCTATTTAGATCCCAAATATGCTTCTAATTCCAGAAACAATTTCCAGTCTTTATGCCATATGTCTCAGGTCATTTATGCCTCTCTCTCTCTCTCTCTCTCTCTCTCTCTCTCTTTCATTTTGACTGCTTTACAAAGTCCAAACAAATAAGAAAACTGATACGACTCTTTATAGATTGCCACCAAAAGATTATTACAGAAAAGATCTTCAGAATCAGACAAGTAATGTAGGTGACTACTATGAAGAGCACTGGATCCTAGATCTTGATGTAAGCAAGTCCTTTGTGTCATCTCATTTGGTATTTCCCAAACGTGGTTACACATTGAGTTTTCAAACGAATGAGAGAGAGAGAGAGAGAGAGAGAGAGAGAGACTGATTTTCTGACTTCTTTCTTGAACAACTGAATCTATAGTGGAAGATAGTGGAAGAAGACACATGGCAGGTAGTCTGACATAATAAGGTGAAAAGTTATTTTCATATGAACCTCTCAAACTAGGTCAATGCCTTATGAGATCAGTTCAAATTTGAAGAAACTAAGGCTCAAATAAGGAAAATCACCATTTTTGATGTCAGAGCTTGAGCCAGCTAACGACAGAATCAACATTACGACATTACAATCCTATATCTTAGGCTACCATTCCAATTCATTCTACATTGCATCTATCTGATGTCTTTGGTGATAATCTTGTTCTGGTTCCTTACTTCTGAGGCACTTGAAAGCACAACACTTGGAAACTTCTTTATGCACCCGCCCCGTGTGCACCTCACATGCAAAAACTGTAGCTCAGTTTCCTACTCATCAACAAATAGAGAGAGAAAAAAGAAGTAGAAAAATAGGGGAAATATTTAGGCATCATTAATTAATGTTAGGTGAGAAAATCAGTGAGTTTCTGAAAATTATCTAAATTCACAAAGCCCAAGAATAGCACAGTTTTATGAGAAACAATCTAAATAATTTGAACAACTTGTGTGTTTTTAATATTGTCTAGCTACTGATGAAGTACAGTTGACTCTCTGGATCTGCAGGTTTGTTAACATCATGATTTCAATTAACAGTGGTTTGAAAATTGCTTCTGGGGGCGGATGCTGTGGCACAATAGGTTAATGCCCTGACCTGAAGAGCTGGCATCCCATATAGGTGCCAGTTCAAGACCTGGCGGCTCCACTTCCAATCCAGCTCTCTGCTATGGCCTGGGAAAGCAGTGGAAGATGGCCTAAGTCCTTGGGCCCCTGCACCCTTGTGGGAGACCTGGAAGAAGCTCCTGGCTCCTGGCTTCAGATCTGTGCAGCTCTGGCTATTGGGGCCAATTGGGGAGGGAACCATCGGATGGAAGACCTCTCTCTCTCTGCCTCTCCTTTCTCTCTGTGTAACTCTGACGTTAAAATAAATAAATAAATAAATTTTTTTTAAAAAAAGAAAACTGCTTCTGTATCGAAAATACACAGACTTGCTTTCCTTGTCATTATTTCCTAAATAATAAGCAAAACAATATTAATAAAATATTCTTATTCAATTACTTGTTATAATAATCTAAAGATGGTCTAAAGTACATGGGAGGAAGTGTGTAGGTTACTGCAAATACTGTATCATTTTATATAAGAGACATGAGCATCCATGGATTTGGGTATTTGCAGGGGACCAAGAACTAAACGCCCACTGATCCTCAGGGATGACAACGCATGGCTTAGTGCACACACTTGATGCTAAAACTGGAATTTGAGACCCGAAGCAGCTTGACCTTCTCTACCTGAAAGTCTCTCAAAGCCAATGGACTAAGTGTCAGAGCTAGATTTTGGAATCAGTTCTGTCAGAATATAAATCCTGTGCTATTTTTATTAAACAATGTTTACACTGAGTTTGCTAAAAACTAGAAAAAGCAGAAGCTGCATTATGGTGGGTTTTAGGGTCTCTAGTTCAGTTTCTCTCCTCAGTTGTGGCCACATCTTCCTGACCACATAGAACTTACATCAAAGAAGAAAAAGTTGTAGAGACAGCAACATTTCCTAGAGTCCAGGTTCTTTCCTGATAAAAATGGTCTCATATGAACTTCTGTGCAGAACAAGCATGCCAGGGGCAGAAACAAGACTGGACAATTAATTTAAAGAAAAGCTTTCTTAAGCCTCATTCTGCCTGTGTTGTGTAATTGGCAGGCCCCTCTACTCCTGTAGAGAATCATACAGTTATCAAGTGATTGAATCTTGGTTTCCCAGCCTTCACAGATAAATACAGATCTGTGTTCTCTAAGGACTTGTGAGGGCGATATGATTTACCCAACTTGCTCTCATAAAACTTTCTGTGGGGCTAGCATTGTGGTACAGCAGGTCAGGCTGGTATTTGACATGCCTGTTTGACTCCTGGCTGCTCCATTTTTTTAAAAGATTTATTTATTTTACTTGAAAGTCAGAGTTACATAGAGAAAGAAGGAGAGGTCTTTCATCTGCTGATTCTTTCCCCAAATGGCCACAATGGCCAGCGCTGTACTGATCTGAAGCCAGGAGCCAGGAGCTTCTTCCTGGTCTCCCACAGGGGTGCAGGGGCCCAAGGACTTGGGCCATCTTCTACTGCTTTCCCAGGCCACAGCAGAGAGCTGGATTGGAAGTGGAGAAGCCGAGGCTTGCACCGGCGCCCATGTGGGATACTGGCATTGCAGGTGGTGGCTTTACCCACTACTCGCAGCGGCAGCCCCAATTGCTCCACTTTTGATCCTGCCTCCTGCTAATGCCCCTGAGAAAGCAGTGGAAGATGGCTGAAGTACTTGGGACCCGTCACCCAAGTTAGAGAAGTGGATGGAATTCTTGGCTCTTGAACTTCAGCCTGTCTCAAGTCTGTCTGTTGCAGCCATTTGGGGAGTGAACCAGCAGATGGAAGATTTACCTCTCTCCCTCTCCCTCTCTTTTTCTCCCCCTCTCTCCCTCTCTCCCTTTTTCTGTCACTGTGCCTTTATAAATAAATAAATCTTTTAAAAAATCTGTACAATAGCAAGAATTCAAAATATGTTAGATAAGATCACTCATTCTCCTTCAAACCCTTTCTCAGTTTTCCATTATTTTAAAAATTGAATCCATACTCCTGCATAGCCCACAATGTGGACAATTTTTAACCCTGAAGGTTTCCTTGGTTTCACATCAACTATCCCACCTTCCCCCTGATGCCCCAGCCCACTGACCTCCGTTATTCAAAATATCCTTGATTCTACCTCAGAGCCCTTCCCTCTCTGTTCTTCCTTTCCGAAGAATTCTCTCCACAGCTCATGCTCAAGTTTCTGCTCCCCAGCTCCAGCCTGAGAGAAGCTGTCCTTGTCCTCTTCACATCTTCTCCCCTTTTCTTTTTTTTTTTTAAAGATTTATTTTACTTATTTGAAAGAGTTACAGAGAGAAGTAGAGACAGAGAGAGAGGTCTTCCATCTGCTGTTCACTCCTCAGATGGCTGCAACAGCTGGAGCTGTGCCAATCTGAAGGCAGGAGCCGGGAGCCTCCTCCAGGTCTCCCACGTGGGTGCAGGGGCCCAAGGACTTGGGCCATCTTCTACTGCTTTCCCAGGCCATAGCAGAGAGCTGGATCGGAAGAGGAGCAGCCGGGACTAGAACCGCCGTCCGTCCGTATGGGATACCTGCGCTTCAGGCCAGGGCTTTAACCTACTATGCCACAGCGCCAGCCCCTCTTTTCTTTCTAAATTCTGGCACAACACACAATCACAAAATTTGTTATTTTACCAAATCTAAGTGTATTGTTTAGTGACGTTAAGTATGAAGTATTGACATTGTAGTGCAACAGATCTCAAGAACTTTTTCAACTCGCCAAACTGCATGCCCATGAAACAAGTCCCTGTTTCTCTCTCTTCTCTCTCTAACCCCTGGAAGCCAGCATTCTGCTATTCTTTTGTGTTTCACTGCTTCAGATAACCTTGCATAGGTGGTCGCACAGTATTTTTCCTGTATTGGTTGCTCTGTTTCACTTAATGCAGTATCTTCAAGGTTCATATATGTTGTAAATTTGTCAAATTGTCTTTCTTTTTAAAGGCTAATAATATTCTGCTGTGTATATATTAAATAGTTTTTTTTACATTCATTTATTTCATGGACAATTGGTTTGCTCTTCTCTTTTGGCTAATATGACTAATTCTGCTATGAACATAGTTTTTCAAACATGTATTTGAGACCCTGTTTTCACTGTTTTAGATAAATATTCAGAAGTGGAACTGATGACTTACATTTTATTATAACTTTTTTGAGATTTCCATGCTGTGTATTATGGAAACTGCATCATTTTACATCTTCAACAACAGTAAGTAAGAGTTCCAATGTCCTCGTGTCCTCATAATACTTGTTATTTTCCCTTTTTGCTCTTTTTTGTTTGTATATAGAAGCTATTTTTATAAATTCATAGTGATATTTGATTGTGGTTTTGATTTTTAATTTCCCTGGCAAATTGGTGTTGATCACATTTTCATATGCTTGTTCCCCATTCGTATGTCTGTTATGGAGAAATGATATTCAAATCTTTGCCCATTTTAAAATCAGGTTATATTGAGGCCAGTATTGTGGTACAGCAGTACAAGCAGCTGTTTGGAATGCTAGAATCCTTGCCAGAATCCAGATTGCATCCTCTGGTTCAAGTCCTAGCTACTCCAATTCTGATCTAATTCCCCAGTAATGCACCTAGGGAAGCAGTAGAATATGGCCCAAGTCCTTGGGTCCCTGCCACCTACCTGGTAGACCTAGATGGAATTCTGGTTCCTGGCTTTGGGCAGGATCTGGCCATTGCAGCCATTTGATCCAGTGCATGAAGAATCTGTCTTTCTCTGTTTCTTTCTCACTCCCTGTCCCTCTGCCTTTCAAATAAATGAAATAAAGCTATTGACAACAAAGAATCTTAGACGTTCTTTATATATTCTAAATATTAATCTCCTGTCAGAGTAATATATTTACATATTTATTTGGTATATACATATAAGAGAAAGATACAGACAGAGATCTTCCATCAGTTGATTCACTGCCCAAATGCCTTCTGCAGCCAGGCTGGTCCAGGCTGAAGCCAAGAGTCTGGAACTCAATCCCGTGTGCTTCATGGGAGGCAAGTACCCAAGCACTTGGTCATCATTTCCTGCCTCGCAGGGCCTGCGTTAGCAGGATGCTGGAGTCAGGGATCAGAGGCAAGTATGGAACCCTCATATTCCAATATAGGACATGGGCATCTTATCGTCTACCCTATCAACACTCCTGTCAGACATTTGATACACAAATGCATTCTCTCTTTTTGTAGAGTGCCCTTATACTCTGCTTATTATGCCCTTTTAAACTTTGATCTCATATATATATACATATATATATATGAAGATTGAGTTCTTGGCTGTATATTCTATTCTGATAATCTCTATGTCTGTTCCTTCTTTTCAAAAAATCCCATTAACTTGAGTGATTTCTTCCTGGAAATTATGATAGTTATTTTTAATTATAAAAGCTATTTTTGATTGTTTCAGGAAATATCCCTATTACTAGTAAGACTTTAAATATGTTATCTTTAAATTCAGCTGCCAAGAACTATTGTTATTTTCTTGTCATTTTGTGTTCTCTGCTTATTTGTTTCCTTTACATATTTTATTCTAATACAATTATACTACTATAAAATTATACTGTATGATATAGTTATATATGGAGGCCGGTGTTATAGCATCATGTATTAAGCTGATGTTTGCAGTGTTGGCATCTCATATTGGAGTATTCATTAAAATCCTAATCGCTCCACTTCTGATCCAGCTTACTACTACTGAATCTGAGAAGGCACTGGATAATGGCCCAAGTGCTTGGTCCCTGCCAACCATGAGAGAACAGATAGATTTCCCGGCTCTTGGCTTCAACTTTGCCCAGCCCTGGCTGTTGTCATCATTTAGGGAATGAACCAGGAGATGGAGGATCCGTCTCTCTCATTCTCTCTCCCTCTATCAGACTTTCAAATAAATACATAAATAAATAGAAAATATTTATATATGGTACAATCTCTGTATTTATATATATATACAAGTTATTATTTACTCAGTATGATACTATATTATACTACATACACTATCTTAGGCTCTTAACATTTTGATTTTATGCTATTAAATAGTTCTATACATAAATTATTTTTAATACTTTTTGAATATTGTATGTCTAACTTTGGTGAATATAGGTTGTTTATGACATCTTATTAATTAATAAACAATATGGCACGTAAATATTGATTGAAACTTCTGATTTTCACCTAAAGACAAATTTCCAAGGAGCAGAATTAAAATTACAAGGTGTAAATGTATGAGCATGTTGTAGGCATTTGATTTATGTTTCCAATAGATTTACGTAACTGTTGTGCCAATTTACACTCCCACTAATATAACAGAAGAAATATCTCTAATTGAAAGACACAGTAGCAAGGGTATTACGTGTAAAGATGAAAAATGAAAAATAAACTGTTACTGATTTTGGAACTGACTGAAGTCCTCCTATGTTACCTGAGTCACTGGAATGTTTACTTTTGCTCTTGTAAATCCGCATTCTCACCTGTGATAATGGGGAACATGTGGTGCTTAGAGACTTCTCAAGAGCTAGAACTTGCATACCAATCCTGGTTTGTGCTTTGTCATAATTATTAGCTGCAGGTTGTTAAGAAAACACAAGGATTCTACCACATCATACCAGGAGACTGTACTGATGAAAACCCTCTCGATGGAACACACAGTCCATCATCTTTGAGCAGACAAAGCTGAAGACAGACTAATTCTGAGGCAGTTTTGAGAGCTTCAAGGATACCTGAGGATTACTGATGATTTTTCTTAGCAATACATGATTTGAACCTTTTTATTTGTAACACATTTTCAAATGTCATTATCAAATTCCTGTGGCATTAGAAAATGGATTTAAAACCAACACAGACAAGTCAGTGATATTACAAGGCAGCATATCTCATAAGGTATACAATCATATTTCTTAGCAATTTGACTGTTTTCTTGATTGTCATATTACCTTGTGTAGTAGCTGATTTTATCAAAAACTCCAAAACTACAGGCTGACTTTTCACAGATGATGTTCTTAACCAACCCAAAACTCAGTTATTTTAATCTATAATACAGAGGTAATTATACATCCCCCACCTGGAAAAAGTCCAAAGTTTGATTAATGCTGTTACCTGTTTTATCTCTCAAATGTGCCAATTTTGTTTCAACTTCCAGTTAGTGTGATCAGTAAACAAAGATTTTTTATTAAAGATTTATTTTATTTATCTGAAAGGTAGAGTTACAGAAGGGGTTGTGGGGAGAGAGAGACAGAGAGATCCTCTATATCCAAAAGGCTGCAATGGTCAGGGCTGGGCCAGACTGAAGCCAGGAGCCAAGAGCTTCTTCCAGGTCTCCCACATGGGTGCAGGGGCCCAGTGATTTGGGCCATCTTCTGTTACTTTCCCAGGTACATTAAAAGGGAGCTGGATGGGAAGTGGAGCAGCTGAGACTCAAATTGGCACCCATATGACATGCTGATGTCACAGGTGGTGGCTCTACCCACTACTCCACAATGCTGGCCCCTAAACAGAGATTCTTTAAATTCAATTTGCTGATAACTTTTGAACTAGTTTTTGTGGTGGAATGAGAAGGCCATGCCAAGATGGCCACTGGCAAGTGAGTGTCAGTTACTCAGGAATGGCTTTAGAACCCGCCTGGCAAAGGAGCCTGCCTGGCAACAGGCAGTGATTGGTTAGGGCATAAACTGCCCCTTGACCAGAGTGGCTGCCTCGGCTATATAAGCTGCTGCACCAACTGAAATAAACAAGTCTGTGAGCTGCTTGCATCCAGCCTGCTTTCACCCGACTCCCAGTGTCTGTGTCGTGACTCTGTGCCTCTTGCCCCTACTGCGCTCCTCTTCTCAGAAGGAATCCACAGCAACAAGTTTTGGGAGACATCATTACATACAGTAGAGACTGACATTGTGACACAGTGGATTAAGCCACTTGCAGTGCAAACAATAGGAGTGCCAGTTGGAGTCGGCCAGCTCTGTTTCTGAGCCAGCTTCCTGCTAATGCACCTAGGAAGGCAGAGGAAGATCGCCCAAAGGGGAAACCCAAGTGGAGTTTCAGGCTACTGGGTTCAGCCTGTCCCAGATCTAGTTGTTGGAGGAATGAATTAGCAGATGGCAGATACCTCTCTTTTTCTCCTTTTCTCTTTGTAGCTCTGCCTTTCAAATAAAGATATAAATAAATATTTAGAAAAATGCATCTACTAATATTAATGAATTAAAATGACATATATTTTCCCCCTCAAGCTTGGAGTAAAAATTTGTGAAGAAGAATTAAGAGACAAACAGGACAGAGCAGGCACCACCTGTTCGCTGGTGTACTGGCTTCTCTTCTCTGTAAGGACTGACTTTCATTCCCTATTTACATTATTTTGTCCTCACTATAAAACTCATCTTCTAGAAAATCACAAAGAACGTATTTTAAAGCTGTTTTTGGTCTAGAACTTCTCTGTAGCCAAAGCATACAATTCATAAGAGGAGAATAACCAAGGAAGATAAAAGAAAACATGACAGTGTTTACACAATACTGCAATGGTCACAGACTTCACAAATATTAACTTTTGTATCATACCCAATGACTGAATTCCTTTGTCAGTGTTCTTTTCATCCTATACTATCCATATCTTCTTTTTTCAGAGTCTCCCTCTTTTATGTTATACCTTGGCCACCAGTAATTCTTTAAGTATTTTTCTACTTTGCAAAATCTTTAATTCTCCTTCATATTTTGTTCCATTTTTTAAAATAAAAAACATCATGTCCTCTTGGCTTCTTTTTATATTAACATCCATCATTTGTTGGCATCTAACTTTCATGAGAAAAGGATGAGAAATATAAATTATTTAAGAAATGGAGAAGGATAATGGTGTTTAGTGATAATTGTGATGGCACTGGGATGGTAATGTATATAAACTGTAAATGAAATTTAAATGTACTTGCAGATTTTATCTATTCAAATATGACAAACTTCATTAAAAATTGGAAGTTTTAGGAGCAGCAATGAATAAAAATATAAAATACTTTGAGCTATTTATTTATTTATTTATTTGAGAGGTAGAGTTACAGACAGTGAGAGGGAGAGACAGAAAGGTCTTCCTTCCACTGGTTCACTCCTCAGATGGCCTCTACGGCCAGAGCTGCACTGATCCGTAGCCAGGAGCCAGGAGCTTCTTCCAGGTCTTCCATGCGGGTGCATGGGCCCAAGGGCTTGGGCATCTTCTACTGCTTCCCCAGGCCATTAGCAGAGAGCTGTATTGGAAGAGGAGCAGCTGGGACTAGAACCGGAGCCCATATGGGATGCTGGTGCTGTAGGCAGAGGATTAACCCACTGTGCCACGGCACTGGCCCCCTGAACCAATTATTTATAAAAACATAGATCTTAGATAAGATGAAGAAAGTAATATTGTACTGGATCTACAATACTTTCATTTCAAAGCTCACTTCTGCCCCACTGAGTTTTTATACATTTATAAAATAATTTTAAACAAATCATTTCGTCTATGTGTACCACTATTTCTCCAACTGTAAATGTGTAAATGGGTATTGAATTGCATTCACGATTCTTTGTTAAAAAACTTATTAATTTGTTTGTTTGTTTGGAAGGTAGAATAACAGAGAGGTAGGAGAAAAGAGAGTGTGTCTGTAGAGAGATTTTCCAACAGCTGGCTCACTCTCCAGATTGCCAGAAGAGTCAGAGTTGACTCAGGCCGAAGCCAGGAGATAGAACTTCATCTGGATCTCCCACATGTGTAGCAGGGACCCAAATACTTGAACCATCTTCTGTTGCCTTCTCAGGTACATTAGCAGGGATCTACATCAGAAGCGGGGCAGCCAGGACTTGAATGGACACTCTGATATGGGATGCCAGCATCACAAGCAGCAGCTTACCCACTGAGCCACAATGCCTACCCCACATTCACGATTCTTAAATGAGTTTGCTGAGGTCTCCCAGGGTCCTGCAGTAGAGTAGGTTACCTTTTTTTTAATTTCTTTTTTTACAAAGCTGAGTGAGGGAGGAGGATTTATAAAATACCATAAACTACAATCCTTTAATAAGCAAATCAATAATCTTGGAAACTACCAGACGAGGTATATACTTTTGTTTCTAATTATCTGTGCAATTTGAGAGGCAGAGCAACTGATAAAGTGAGGAGAGAGAAAGTGAGCCAAGTGAGAGAGAGAGAGTGTGCTCGCATCTGTTGGTTCACTCCTCAAACCACTGGCACTGGACCATACAAAAACCAGGAGTAGGGAACTCATTCCAGGTCTCTCACATTGTGGCAAGAACACAATTACTTGAGCCATCACTACTCCCTCCATGCTCTCCATTAGCAGGAAGCTGGAATCAGGAGCCAGGGCCAGGGCCAAGAATCAATTCTGATACTCCACTGTGGGTAACGTCTGGACTGGATGCCAACTCTCAAGCTGTCTTTCAGACTCCAAGTCTATTGTTTTATAATTTCTCTTCCACATTTTGATCCAGTTAGCAGCTAATGTCTGTAACTGTCACAGGAAATGGATTGAAAATGAGTTTCTTGTTAGCTAAATTGTGTTTTGCTTTGTATTTCATGTTTTTTTATCTGCTGATGTTTTTACATTACCATTACTGTGTAACTCATGTTCACATGGGAATTCTGGTGACAGTACCTGATTGGGATTTTGTCTCACTCTGATGAAGACTGAAGGATGTGGACAGGAAGGAACAAATAAAAGAGGGTGTATCAATAAAATAAAAGTCAGAAAGGACTTTCAGCACAGTAAGGGCTCCGAAAGCAGGAAGCTATCTGGCTTCTTTAGGGCATACTTTTTATCCAGGTAAATGGGGAACTTCTTTTGACTGGCTGGCTAAAATGTCAATTCTGAAAGTAAGATACCAGCCAAACATCAGATTGTTTGGTTGTAGCCAGCCAACTTGCTTTTTGCACAGAGGGTCTCTGCTTTACCTTCTCTTACTCAGTCTGCCTAACTGTAACCTTTTCTGTCTCTTCTCTTATTATCCGGCCCTTTTAAAACTAAAATATCTACTACATCTCCTCTTATGTCTTTAGAAATATAAATTCTTATAAGAAGAATATTTCAAAAATAAATATTGGGGAAAAATGGGGAAGCTGCTTTCTCATTATTTTGCTTCTCTGCATGCACCAGTCCATGCATTTTCTATTCCTGGAAGTATGAAATGAAGTCCTTCGTGCTAATGCCTTTCATAGAAAGCAGTGTGTAGTATAATAGATGTTATGACATACAGAAGAAAGAGTCTGCTGATTTGCTGGAGTTGAGATGTAGCAGAGCATTGACTTACATCTTGAGAAAAACAACTTCAAGGGGCCAGTACTGTGGTATAATGGGCCAAGCCTCTGCCTGCAGTGTCAGCATTCCATATGGGTGTTGTTTCAAGTGTCGGCTGCTCCTCCTCCAATCCAGCTTTCAGCTTTGGCCTGGGAAATTCTTGGGCCCCTGAACTTGTGTAGAAGACCTGGAGGAAGCTCCTGGCTCCTGGCTTCGGATCTGCCCAGCTTTAGCTGTTGCGGCCAACTGGGGAGTGAACCAGTGGATGGAATATCTGTCTCTCTCTCTTTCTGTCTGTAACTCTATCTCTCAAATAAATAAAATCTTTGAAAATAAAAAGAAAGAATAACAACTTCAAAATATATATTAAGTTTACACAAAGTCTGTAAAACAAACTGGCTATTGCAACATGAAAATTTGTTTTCCAATAATAATTGTGCACCTTCATGTAGTCTAAGGGTGGTCACTCCCTTGCCCTTCTCTAGATCTAATATTGATTGTCAAGGAGTTCCTATCATCTTCTTACTCCTTTAGGAGGAACAATTCACTTCTGCAATCTTTCTGCTATTCTAGGGCTCCAAGCCCACCTTTAGCTTCCAAATCCAGAAGCACAAAGAGGCTTTCTATCAGGATCTACTTTTCTAGAAAATGTACTTGCTGCAAATAATTATATTGTGTTTTTGCTTTGGTATTTTATTTTTTCCTTAATTCAATTTAGGAAGACCCATGTATGTTGATGCTCATAATAATCCCATGAGTCATATGGGGATTATTTCAAAGGGTGATGCTTCAAACGTGTAGAATTTTGAGTTCCTCTATATTTAAACATATTGTTTCAAATACTTTTCCAAAAGTATTTGCCCTTCGGTGCCCCAATGTGACTTTTAATGACCCACTTCACTGGTCTCAAATGATTCAGGACTTTAAGTGGGCATTCACACACTGTGTCAAATCCATTTGTAAAACCTTTATTAAGTTTAACAGAAAAATCTCGTAAGTTTGGCTTGGTTAATCTATCAATTTAAGGCTCATTAAGATAAGGAATTACAAAGCTGGAAGTGAATGCCTCTCTTTTCTTTGAAAAATACTTATAAAATTAAGCACTCAGCTGTTTCCTTATTGTATGCTGCTTTGGAAATGGCAGGCTTGTCTGAACTGTCAAAGCCATCAAAAATACTGCTGAAACTGCAAAGGGGACAATGACTGCCTAGGAAGACTCCATACACAGCAGGACCAGGAGGCTGTTTATCCCATGAGAAGGGAGGAAATTTCGAAACGGTAAAGTTATAGGGCCAACTTTCTTCATGCGAGGTCTACAGAAGAGTGAGTACATGCGGGACTGTGCAATGCCACACAGCTGCCTTGAAATGGTCTCCCCTACCTCTAGGGATCTGTGTTTTCACTGGCTCCTATCCACCTTTGCTATTTTTTGTCTTCCCCAAAACCTTCAATTGCTTTTGGGTGGAGAGTTGTTCTGGTGTGACCCGAAGCCTATATGCATCTTAACTTCTCCAGGCTGGAGGCAGTTGTACCTAACAACCCTAAAAAAAAAAATAAAAACTTGTCCAGCTCTTTGAGGTGTCTTAGAGTCCTCCCGAAAACAAAGCCTGAGCTAAGGGCTTAGTTTCAATTGCAAATAACGGGGTCTAATTTCCACTGGCAGCTTTGGAGACAGCATGTTGAACTTCTCCCACTGGAGAATGAGAGATATAGGTAATCCCCATTCTCTTTTGGAGAGGCTTAGCACTCGGTGTATCAACCCCTCCTTATGTATATGGACCATCGAATAAATCAGTTGAGTCAGCTATCAAGCATTTGGAAAAATGGTGAAAGCAGAAAACCAGAGGAATGCGGCAGAAATTTTCAATGCGGTACATTTGAAAGGCAAGGTAACAGGTCTGCCATAACTACGATGGCTTCTGTATTGTTAATAATATACCCACTATGAAGGAGATGAGAAATCCTATATTACTGAGAAACTTAGCACTCTTTTTTGCCATGGATTTCTCACACTGAAGACTAAATGGGGACTGCACAATACAAACTTGTCAACATGAAAAGTTTGGAATTTTAAATACTATATTCAAATTTCTTTACTGAATAACATCAATTACTTTTCCTCCCTCATTCCTTTATCTGTTGCTGGTCTCTTTAATATAACTCTTGTTTTAAACAAACTAGTCTATTCAAAAGCTCAAAATCTTCCTCCTAAGACATATTTATGGATCAAAGCTATCCTCCATCAAAAAGTTCAGGATGTGCACTAGTAGGAAGGTATATTGGAAGTGGAGTTGGAACTAGAACCAGGGTCTCAAATACAGGTGTGAGTGTCACAAACAGAATCTTTTTTAAAGAAAAAAATTTATTTATTTATTTGAAAGGGAGAGAGAGAGAGAGAGAGAGAGAGAGAGAGAGAGAGAGAAACCTTCCATTTATTGCTTAACTCCCCAAATGGCCACAACGCTTGGAGCTGGGCTGAACTGAAGGCAGGAGCCTGGAACTTCTTTCAGGTCTTCCACACGGGGGCAAGAGCCCAAGGACTTGGGCCATCTTCTATTGCTTTCCCAGGCCATAGCAGAAAGCTAGGTTGGACCAGCCAGGACTCAAACCCATATGGGAGGCAGGCATGGCGGGGGGCAGAAGCTTTACCTGCTATGTCACAGCACCGGCCCCCCAAACAGAATCTTAACTGCTGTGCCAAACCTAGCCCTGGCTTTTGCAGATGTTTGCAGAGTGAATCAGCAGGGGTAAGATCTCATTCTGTTTGTATCTGTCTGTCTTTCTAATAAAATAAAAATTAAAAATTAAAAAAAAAGATTATGGAAAGCTCTGGAAATCATGGGACCCTTTGGAGGGGAAAGGAGAATGGACAGTTGCCTATAGCTTCATTTCATAAACTAATATTTGTAATTTTTGTCTATTCCTTAACCTTGTTATTATTACAAACACTTGGAAGTCTCATATTGTCAACTTTAACTGACATAGTTTCCATTAAGGTCTCCAAGATCTTAATGATCACCAAGCTCTGTGGTTATTTTCAGTCTTTGCTTATGTGAATAGTTGGCCAAATTTGATGTCATTAACTGCAACTTTTCTTTAAATGCTCTGCTTCCCATTTCATATCTAACTTTTTAAAAATTTTATTCATATATATATATATATATATGAGCGACAGTAAGAAAGCAAGCACACTCTAAGCCATGACTTCTACCCCTGAATTCCCATAATGACCAGCCAAGAGCAATGAATTCAATCCAAGTCTCCCTCATGTATGGCAGAGACTCAATTACTTGAGCCAGCTCTACTGCCTCCCAGGATCTGTATCAGCAGGAATCTGGAGTCAGGAGCTGCAGGCTTTCCAGAGTGGGATGCAGGCATCCTCACTGGCATCTTAACAGCTATGCCAAATGCCCACTCTGTTATTTTTATTTATTTATTTTTGTTGCTACTATCCTTGTTTTCCTTCAGATTTCTTTCCTTTGCCTATACCTTAATATTACTTTTGGCCAGCTTTCCATCCTTGGCTCTGCTTTTTACTGGAAGTCCTTTCCTAGACATCAAGGAGAAAGAAGAGATCATCTGGTTGGCAAAATATTAGCATATTCACTATAAATTGCCATGTGCTTAGAGCAGTACACCAAGTGCTTAAACCAGTCACTTAAAGCTAAATTCATGGGCCAGCACCGTGGCTCACTAGGCTAATCCTCCACTTGTGGCACCGGCACCCTGGGTTCTGGTCCCAGTTGAGGCGTCGGGTACTAGTCCTAGTTGCTCCTCTTCCAGTCCAGCTCTCTGCTGTGGCCTGGGAGGGCAGTGGAGGATGGCCCAAGAGCTTGGGTCCCTGCACATGGGAGACCGGGAGGAAGCACCTGGCTCCTGGCTTCGGATCATCACAGTGCCGGCCATGGCGGCCATTAGGGGAGTGAATCAACAGAAGGAAGACCTTTTTCTCTGTCTCTCTTTCTCTGTCTAACTCTGCCTGTCAAAAAAAAAGTTTTAAAAAAAGAATTCACTAAGAAATGTTTTGTTTTATCTATACATACTTCTAGAGATAATGGAATGAATCACAAAACAATCAGATTTTTCTGCATCTTGCATCTTATGAAAAATTAAACAATCTGGAAAAACTAGGATACCACTTCTGCATACAACTGGTTTCAACTCAGTGGTAACCTTCTACGTTTGGACTAATGATCTCCTAAAATACCTACACATATTCATTTCCCCACACATGTATGCTTTATTCCAGCCAAGCTCTTCAAATTTAAATAGGGTGGTAAAGAGTAGAAAGCAAAGTACTCATCTATCAAATATACCTTGAGTTCATTATCCTATCATTTTTTTCACAATCTTAATCAATATTGTTAAGTCATCCTTAAAGTTATATATATCCTTAGATCTCATAACTTCAGCTTTTGGTTTTCCAAATAACACTGAAAATAGCTCTTCTTAATCTTCTTCCCTTGCTTCTATGTTGATGCTGTATTCATAAACGCTGACATTCCTAAAACTTTCATTTTTGAAAATTTTATCTATAATCTGAGTTTCTATCTATTGTCTATCTTGTAGATGGCATTTAGGATGACATCATTGTGAATGCAGCACAGCAGACTTGCAATTTATATCTTCTATTCTTTTCCTGTGCCTCTAAATAAAATGTGTGGAATCCACTTTACTCTTAGATTTTGCAAGTGTGGAGTGTTTGTGTTGAATTAGATATCCTTGAGAAATTTGTTGAAATAGTACTATTTTTTTTTTTTACTTTTCCAACCTAAAGAAGCCAAGTTCTCAAAGCATGAAGCTCTTTCAAGTAAATTTTGATCAGAATTACTTTGATATTTCACAACTTTATTTAGCATATTATTCTATTTCTTAAAAGCCTTCTTTTAGATTATATTGACAGTTCAGTTGTTTTTCAAAAATATTTACACTGTAATAAATATAACTGGATTTTTAAAACAAAACTCTTTTTCCTCCATGTATGCCTGAGGGAAATTATCCTGGAAGTGAAATAGTGGTCTCCAAGGAAAAAGAGTTAAATTTGAAACGTTGAATTGTAGCAAACACTTTTTAACAGTTAAAATCAACTAATAAAAGCCTATTTCTTCTTGGTTCCCCCCCAAGGTCAACTCCAGTACTGAGTCTGGATCCAAAGGCACTAATCCTCCCTGCCTTTCATCAGGAATTTTAGAATACTTTGGTGTTTCCTGGAAGAAAGTGATTAAAATAATGCATAAAGCATACCTGATACAATGTTGAGTTCAAATAAAATGCCAACTGCATGTAAATTTTGCTCTTTATTTCTTACTGCCCTCAGCACTACTCATGAGGATTATGCCATTAGACCTTTTCAATCAATGACTACTGAGGTCTATTTGGCAACTTATATGATATTTTCTCCCACTGTTTAATACTATTCATCTCAGGAACTCATGAAGATTCAGTCCAAGGACTGTTGTCCAGATTGAGCAACATATATCATCTCTAGAACTTGGGTAGCTGACGTAAATTATTTGGGACTCATTGTCTCTAGGAGCTAAAATAAAGCATTTGGGAAGGGAGGTCTTTCATTATTCTCAGGTTGTCTTGCAGCATTCTATGATTTCAGCCTATCATTCTAGGAGGTTCTCTCCTGACATATAAGGAAGATTCATGCCTGCATTTCTTATTAATCCTGAAGTTCTGTGATTTATTTCCTCAAGTTTTATGAAGTAATTACTTGCAAGAGCTCTTTTTTGTATGAACTGTAATAAAAATGACTTAAGAAAAACGGTTAGTCCTTGCATAAAATTAAGCTGAAATTAAATTAAAAGGCAGGACATCTGTTCATTTCACATCAAGCTTTAGAGAATGTTCCCAATGAGTTACTAAGATTGCAATAATAAAGAGACTTGGGAAAAACTTTGATTTCTAGAACCTACCTTTCCTTTCTCCTTGTCATGGATGTCTTCGTTCCCTCTCTTCTGCCTGATCTGGTGCATAATTTCCAATTTTCACACAGAAAGTTCTATCAGTTGATGAGTCAACTATTCCAAGAGACATCTTTCCTCTCCAAGCAAACTTGTACAAGAGAATAGACAGAAATGTCTGAAGATACACACACACACACACAATTCTGACTATATATAATTTTTGTTGAAAACTTAATTTATGTCAGGAAATTAGCTTATCCTTAGTATTTCAGTAAATCATGAAGACAACTGTGGAGTCATTCTTTATAGTAGGGTACCAAAAGATTGTATAAGAAATAACAGAATCTAACAATTTACATTAAGAGTGAACCAGGTATCTGTCATCTTATTTGTATTTCAAAACTTTAGGCAATCCTGAGTGAAGCATGGTGTTGTTAATCCCTGCTTTATAGTTCAGAAATGTAAGATTCAGAGAAGTTAAGTAATTAGTTCAGTATCACGTTAAGTAATGAAGCTCAAATGTGGATAAGAAATGTAAGCGAGTATGTGCATATTTTTTTGCCTAATCAGGTCCAGAAATAATAGAGAATAAACACAGACATCACAAGGTTTTCCATCTGAGAGGGGGTGAATATTCTTTCGTGGACACATGAGGGCATAGGTAGAGTTATCCTTAACAATCTAGATTCAGAAACATATGTTCTTATGAACACATTGCATAATTTCTAGGACACAAGGGCCAAATGACTGAAGAATATTCATGGAATTGGTGTGATTTTTAAGGAAGTGAGGGAAGAAGTGAAACTGTCATTCTATTTTACTATAAGTAAATCTATGTGAAATATTAATAAAGTTACTTAGTTTTCTAAAAGGTATATTTGCTTTCTGCCACAGTCTAAGGGAGAATTGGTCTTGTCTAGGCTTGCAATGACTGGAAAGGAGCCAAGCTGAAGCTGAGAGTCAGGAACTTAATCCAGATCTCCCAGGTGGGTGGCAGGGACCCAGGTATTTGAACCATCATCTGCTGCCTCCCAGTGAGTGCATTAGCAGAAAGTTGGAATCAGGGGTAGAGGCGACTTGAACCCAGGAACTTCAATATGGGATTCAGGGGTCCAAAATGATATCTCCACTGTCAAGCCAAGTGACCAGCCAGAGTTTTATTTGTTGTCAAACTATTTTCATCCACGTCAATAAACCAATGATAAAGAGGCTGTGTTTCCTAGGAAAACATAAGGCAACCGTGCATCTTGCCAAGGATGATAAGATTCCATTCCCTTTCACTACTGCACTCTGGAGAAAACAGTTGGATACATCAAAGAAATGAAAATGAGAGAGAGAGGGAGAGAGAGAATGTCTTCAGGAAGGAAAGAAGTTTTTCCAAGAAGAACCCTGAGAGTTCAGAGCATGAGCTGGCAATGGCTACTGTGGAAGGATTAACAGAGCCAGCATCTGCTGCAGGCAGGTGGCAGCCCAGCAGAAAGGGAAGTGGAGGCTTTTGGTGTCAGGGAAAGAGAACCCAGGTGAAATCACTGTTCACTCTACTTTAGAGTTTTTTTTTTTAACCTATCAGATGAGTATTGATAACATCCCCATTTTCAGTGAGAATTGGGACTGCGCAAGACTTCAGCATGATGTATAATTCCTGTATGAGATTTTTTAAAATTAAGAGATGTCATTAAAAATGTAGAAGTAAAATCAGATGCTATATATTGCAGGGCTTTCCAGAAATTTTGGGCAGAGGATTATCACATGAAACAGAGATGTTTGGGGAGGGGCTTGTGGTACAGCAGGTTAGGTCACCCTGGAGGTGCCATATCCCATTTTGGAGCACTGCTTCAGGTTTTGGCTGCTCCAGCTCTGATACAGCCACTTGCTAATGCATTCTTGGAGGCAGCAGAATTATGGTTCAAGGGCTTGGGTTCCTTACACTCTTGTGGGAAATTCTGATGAATAGCAGGCTTCTTACTACAACCTGGGCAGCCTTGGCTGTCCCATTTGGAGAATGAATAAGCTGACAAAAGATGCTCTCTATGTATTTCAGGTATATGAAAATAAAATTAATAGATATTAAAAATTTTTTGTCAGCGATTGTGACCAAAAGAACCAAAAAGGTAAGCTAGTTCCATCTCATCAGTGAACCACGAGAGGGAAAGGTGTTTCCCTGTCTACTGAGACTCTCACGCCAAGACTACATCTGCAGTTCACCAGAATTGATGTGAGCTCTCACTGTTCCCCTCCTACTTCTTCAGGATTCACCATTCCTGAAGGAACTTTTTCCTTATAATCCTTCTAGCTGCTTTTCTTGCTAATATCCACTTCAAGTAAAATTTTGATTAGAAATTTAGCTACTCTCTAATTACCTGTTGTATAAAGCATACAATGTAAGTAAATAAACATAAATTAATTGAACTACATAAACAAAGGCACTTGAGGCTGGTGCTGTGGTTTGGTAGGCTAACCTTCTGCCTGTGGCACCTGCATCCCATATTGGCACCAGTTCAAGTCCTCGCTGCTCTCTGCTATGGCCTGTGAAAGCAGTGGAAGATGGCCTGAGTGCTTGGGCCCCTGTACCCACATGGGAAACCTGGAAGAAGTTTCTGGCTCCAGGCTTTGGATTGGCCCAACTCCGGCCCTTGCTGCCATTTGGGGAGTGAATCAGTGGGTGGAAAACCTTTCTCTCTGTCTCTCCCTCTGTCTGTAACTCTATCTCTTAAATAAATAAATAAGATCTTTAAAAGAAAAAAAAATCAAAATGAGGGATCTTTCTGTATAAATAGTGGAAATGGGGATTGTCATGTTTTAGTTGTTTTCTTTTGTATGGTGGCAGAAGTTATTGTACATTTTGTTTTACTAATGCTTGCCTCCACCTTTTAATGCTCTTCCAATATAAAGTCTCCTGAGTAATTCTGGGTGATCCCAGGAGCTTTGTCAAATGGGCTGTTTATTTTTGTCTTTTATTTTACATTGCCCTCTTGTATCTGGCTACTAATACTAGCAACAGACTTTAAAATATAGCCCCCATTGAGACATCTGCACAGGATGTATTGTTGGTACTTCCAGTGACAATTCTCACATGAACTGGGATCTTGCACATAGCCAAGGCATCCTTATACTCAAATCTAGGTTTCTTGGGGGTGGAAAGCCTAAGCAGATAAATAAAAAATAGCTAAAATTTAATTATCATGTGTAAGAAATGATTGTTTTGATGTGTTCTCATGTTAAGAAGAAAAAGAGCTCCAAATTTCTCACTCAGAATCATTTTTTTTCAAAAATTCAATGTTTATTTATATGTTACATGCCTTAAAAAGTTTTGGGGTAAAAGATCCAACAGGAAGTTAGCAAATACAGTGCTTAGGGAGAAGGAGACTTGGAGTCCCCAGAGCTGGAAATCTTGATGGCAGAAGTTCAAAGGAATCAATCACTTGCCAAGGAAGTGCCATATTTGCTCTTCTTCATTATTTTCTTTATTCAGTGAAGATGAAAATTCAATTCAATGAATGATCTTGCTTCCTTTTGAGTACAAAGGAAAGGACTATCAAATACCTGCATGTTTTTGGAATTTATTGGCCTTCCATCACACTTCTTCATGAGCAACGCTATCCAGCCATCATGAGTAGATCTAATAACTTCAAGAGCAAAAGCCTTGTTTCTGAATTCTCCATTAACAACAAACTGGTTTTCTGGTTTTCCATCTGGTACATTTTAAAGTTTACACCAGTTAAGAGTAGCTCCCAGGTCACCAGGTTTGAGCTTCTTAACATCATCGATATCATCAAACCTTGAGGCTTCAGGATCAATCACACGGATACTAATTAATTACCAATCTGTTTCACCTGCATCAATCAGAATCAAAATTCCAAGAATCTTCACATGAGTAACCTCTGCATGAGTAAGAACCTTTGAGCCTATTTCACAAACATCAATAGGATCATTGTCTCCACAGCAGTTCGTGCTCTTATCTGTTCAACTGGATCTTTCAAGTCTGAAAGAACACCGTAATTCCGTATGTAACCCTTGTGAGGGAGGATATTCCCCACATAGAGTAGTTTGCCATGTTTTATATCTTGTTTAATGGAATTCAATGGCTCCTTGGTGGTAACCTCCATTTTGGCATTTGTCCACCAAAGTACTTCTACAACCATATTAAAATAATTGTCTTTAGAGTCTATTTTCAGAGCAATATCATGAAAGGGGGAAATGTGGTGACCAATTACATTCTCTGTGAGTAGAAACAAACATTTCTGGGAGCTGGGCCCTCATCAGACTCCACTACCCCTGGCGAGAAGAGCCACATTGTACTGGGCTCTGCCCCAGTGGGTGGGCGGCCGGGCTGGGACCTCCGGCCCTCCTTCCCCAACTCTCACTGAGATTCTTAAAGCATTACTATTCAGAGCACAACAGCCACTTTCTCTGAGAACAGTGTGGCATCTGAAAATGATGACTTTATTCCTAGGTTAATCTTGACCTTGATTTCTTTACCTTGGAAGATGATTTCTGTTTCTGTAACCAGTTTGGTCCTTTACACAAGGATTGTATCCACCTCAGTAATTAGCATTCTAATCAGAAACATAAGCCCCAAACAGAGTGTTAAGTAAATTGTAGGTTTAATATATCTGTACATGTACATCGCATAGAATATAGAAAATTAGAGTATAATATTCCCTGTGTATGCATACAGATGCCAAGAGAAACAGGGCAAGACAGTGAAATTCAAAAATATACAAAGTCATAGAAGAAAAAATATCTCCAACTACTATGCAGATACAACCATTTTTAAAAATTGATTTATATATTTATAACTACATTGTTTTATACCATTTTCTAGTTTTTATTTGTAATTTACAAAATACTGTGTCTTTCCTTTCATTAAAATTTCTTCTAAAACATGCGATGTTAAAGAACTTTTAGAAATATGGCTGTAGTGTAAGGTATTTCATTCATCTCATACTGACAAACTTGTGCTAGAAAATAAACTCAATTATTTGGCTTTATTTATTGCAAATGTTGTAGATTGTCTGCTGAACTACTTCTGATGCTGCTATGCTGAGTGCCACATCTTGGATGTTGGTCAACACGCACGGTGGCACACCCCCTAGAAAAGATCCCTTGAGCAGCCAGTCAAGCTCCCACTGCATACCCTCTTTTACATTTGAAATCATGGCATTTTTAATATAATTCAGAATATCATTTGTCTTCCAATCAAGTTTTAAGTGGTCTACTTGGCATAACAGATACAACATTGTATAGAACAGAATATGAAGCCCTTATCTTTATGAAACTGGTTATGTGAGTGCGGGAACAGCTTATATAAGAAGCAAGGCAATCAAAATTTCAAATTTACCAGAGATACTACAGTCGTATATAGGAGTGTTACCAGGGGATAAACCCCAGGATAAAGGCCCTGAGATTTCTTCTTCTTCTTTTTAATGAAATCCAATGCCCTTTTCTTTGTGGAAGGCCAGACTTAGTGTCACATTTCCTTTTTGTTGTTGTTCATTTTCATCTGTTCTATTGAGCTTCTTTCTTTCTTTCTTTCTTTCTTTCTTTCTTTCTTTCTTTCTTTCTTTCTTTCTTTCTTTTTTGAAAGACAAAGTTACAGAGATCTTTAATCCACTGGTTCACTCTGCAAATGGCCACAATGGCTGGGGTTGAGCTGATCTGAAGCCAGGAGCCAGGAGCTTCCTCTGGGTCTCTAACATGGGAAGAGAGGCCTAAAGACTTGGGCCATCCTCCGCTAATTTCCCAGGTCCGTTAGCAGGGAGCTGGATCAGAAGCGGAGTAGCCGGGACACAAACTGGTGCCCATATGGGATGCTGGTGCTGCAGGCTTGGGCTTTAACCCACTACACCACAGTGCCACCCCGGCACTGTGATTTCTACCAATTACTCTCCTACCTTAATGGGAGCCAAAGTGGGAGGTAGTCTCAGAGTAACTGACTTAGACTAGTCACATCCAAGGTGGTAGCAAAACTAGGCCAAAGATTTCCCCACTTCCCATCATAATAATAAAATCTCTTTCCCATGGGAGCTATGAGCAAATCTTAACTGCACAAGAACAGAGAAGTGGGGATAATTTGAGTTCCTGGAAATCACTCCTGCTTTCCCTGAAATTTGATGTCACCAATTACGAACCATTTTCCTTCTTCTCCATCCCCTACTAAAACCTATAGCCCCAGACCTCCCCAGCCTGGACCTGAAAGAACCCTTAGAGCAGAAGCCCCCCTTCCCTATCCTTTGGCCAAGGAGTAAACTTTTCACTCTGCTTTTGAAACTCAGTATCATTTCATTGGTTAGGATGACCCAAAGCAGGGGCAAGAGGGAAGTGACAGGAGCTTATGCATAGAGACAGATAAATGTGAGAGTTTGGCCCCGTGTAAATCATCTCTGCATTGTCTAGGAAGCAAGGTCATTAGGCAGAAATGAGGATTAAGGAAGTCATATGCACATTTCATCACCTGCTTTTTTTCTTCCAACGTCCTTCGTTTGTTTTAAATTTTCTCAAGTTGCCCTGTGTGGGACACACAACAAGACCTACCTGTCCTATTTCTATTTCACCTCTGTGAGATTTGTGTTCCTCAACACCTTGCAAACCATGCACAAGTTTGCTCAGGAAAAAAATGATGAAACTTGCACTGAAGTCAACTGTGAAATTTTAACACAAAGTGATTTCTTTTTCCAGCCTGAGGTGCCTAACCCTCTTTAAATGTTCTTCACAGAAGCAATCAGATCCAGAATTCATATCTTTAGAAAAGCAGCCTTCCTCTTTCTCAAAGCAAGCCAGGCGCATAAGAAGCATTCTTGCGATAGCCAGCCCTCTAAGCCATATAAAACTGGGCCATTATTACTTGTGTCCTTGTAGGTATTTTAGCCTTTAAATGGTGATACTATCATTTTAATTAAAGCTGAAGTTTTTGCAGCATTCAATTCAAAAAGGGACTGCCAGACCCAATTCTACAATGGAAACTAAATCCTCAGTCCACAAGTAAAACAAAGTGTATGCATGAAGGTAGACAGGCTTGGGATGGTTCCAAAACGTGATGGTGGGAGATCATTGGCATGTAAGCGCAGCAAAGAGATCCCTCCAGAAGGATGAAAGTCATACTCATAAAGCTCCTTTTCTGATGCATAAGATAAGATATAGAAAAAAAAAAAAAACAGGATTCTGAGACTGTTTAAGGAATAAGATCTGACAGAGACCCTCAGCCCATCTTTTATCTTTAAATTTTGAGTGATACAGGACAGGTCTTATGGAGCAGCAGATTAAGCCACTGCTTGGTGACACCCACATCCTATTTCAGGGTGCAAGGGTCAAGACCTAGCACCTCCACATCAAAAATAGCTTCCCGCTAATGTGTTTGAGTGCCTGCCTTTGGCTTGGCCCAGCTTTGGCTGTTGTGGAAAGCTGGGTAGTGAACCAGCAGGTAGAAGCTCTCTCTTTTCTCCTTTTTTTCTTTTTTAATAAAACCTATCTCTTAAACACTGTCAATACAGTTATGCTACAGCCAACCTTTTCTTTATTTCTTTAAAAGATTTTTTTTAAAGATTTATTTATTTATTTGGAAGGCAGAGTTACAGAGAAGCAGAGGCAGAGAGAAAATCTTCCATTTGCTGGTTCACTCCCCAGATGGCTGCAATGAACGGAGCTGTGCTGATCCGAAGCCAGGAGCTTCTTCCAGGTCTTCCACACCAGTGCAGGGACCCAAGAACTTGGGCCATCTTCTACTGCTTTCCCAAGCCACAGCAGAAAGTTGGTTCAGAAGTGGAGCAGCCAAGACTCGAATCGATGCCAGTATGGGATGCCAGCACTGCAGGCAGCGGCCTTACCCACTAGGCCACAGAGCCAACACCTCTCTGAATTTTGCTCTGCTTTGCGTTTACATGAAAAAATCAATGAACATTTAAAAGATAAAATTTGAGTTATAAACATAATTTAATTCACATACCCATCTTAGACATAAGATGTAGATAACAGAGATTTTTCAGTACACACAATCACATAAATGTTGGAAATATATATGAATATGTTATACTATTATATTATTATAAATTATATTATCATATATCCTAATAATATACAATAATTACATATATGATGGATTTTGCAAAATCCTCACTATCAACATTTTGAGCTGGAGTGGAAGCTATCTTCTTCATCCTAATACGTTTACTAGCATCTATGGCCTCTAACCATTGGATGTTAGTAGCAGTTTCCCCTGAGCTACAATAAACAAAACAAAACAAAATCTTCAGATGTTGACAGAAGTCGCTGTGAGAGTGGGTCATGTCAACATCATCCTAGCTTGAGAACTATTGATATAGACAAAGTATCTCAGGGTGTAATATGTACCATAATATGGTACTTACTTCCTGCACTACAAAGAATACTTCATAAAAATAATAAAAGCCATAGCTTTTCTATTCCCAGTACAATGGTTGTGAGATTTCACATAAAACCATACAGCCAAACCCTCTCGGTTTACTTTTGTTTTTCTTTCTTATTAAGTAACTCATCTTCTACAGACATATTCTTGAGAGAAAAGATAGATGTATCTGGGACAGGCACTGTGTTGTGGAGGGTAATGCTCCTGCCTACAGTGCCAGCATCCCATATTGGCGCCGGTTCGAGTCTTGGCTGCTCCACTTTTGATTCAGCTCTCTGCTGTGGCTTTGGAAAGCAGTAGAAGATGGCCCAAATCCTTGGGCCCCTGCACTGATGTGGAAGACCTGGAAGAAGCTCCTGGCTTCGGATCGGCGCAACATCGGCTGTTGCGGCCAAATGGGGAGTGAACCAGTGGATGAAAGACCTCTCTCTCTCTCTCTCTCTCTCTCTCTGCCTCTCCTTATCTCTCTGTGTAACTCTGACTTTCAAGTATATAAATAAATCTTAAAAAAAAAAAAAAGATGTATCTCAGTTCCCTTTAGAAACAATTGTAGGATAGAAATGGATCTGTAATAAATAAAAGTCAGCCTTTTCTCCATGATCCTACACTCTAAAATTGTATAGCAAATTCACTATGTATATGAATGCTAACTACAGTTACTCATGGATTGCCTAGGGAAAAAATGTGCTGAAAGCTAAGCAGACATTCCGGTGTGCTTGGCAGTTCTACTGACCTGAAGAAATTTTGACGTTGGTGTTTTATGGCACGTGTTAATCTACTGGCAGTGTATTTAATGCGGATCTCTCCCTTAGAGCCTCATCAATTTTGGGACATATTATCATCTAGACCAAGAAGATAGGGCCTCTATTTCAGGTTTTGTGACTCTGGGGCTTTCAGGTTTTTGAAAATTTAAAAAAAATCTCCTCTGTTGCCAGGAGTCATCAGTAAAACATGGCAGTGAAACCGTTGCATTGATTAATCAATGCAAAACATTAAGGGTAGCGTGCCTTGGGCTTAGAAGAGAAACTATAATGAATTTAGGGCTCAGAATCTTGCACATTTCATGGATGTACTTGTCTGGGTACATGACATAATTGAATGTAGACACCTTCAACTAATTACTTGCCCCTATTTCTTTGGGGTTGTGGTGGTTATAGATACTTCCTACAGTGGCCAATTTACTGACTTAAACATTTTTTAGAGGGTTATACAATTACCGACATGTTTCAGCTGATGAATAAACCAGGAGTGTTAAATCTGAGAAACACTGTGAGCTTCAAGATACCTTTTATGCTTCGAAATAAATTTGAGCATGTGCTCATATGTGAGTTAGTCTTGGGAAAATGTTTATAGATTTGCTCAGATTATAAATGTATCAGTAATGCAATTTCCTTATGAGTGGGCTTCAAAATATTCATGGAAAAGTTTATTTTGAGGCAAAAACCAATTTTTGAAATCCATGCATAATATACATTTTCCATAAAGACTCCCTTCATACTAACCTTAGAAAGAAATTTATATTTGGAAAATTTGAGTCCACTTGAGTAGTTATGTATTTCTATGATTACCTTACAAAGGTGTTTATATTCAGGAAGTTTTAGTGACCTCCCAATTTATTTGCAAAAGTTTTCAGGTTTTTTGACAATTGTGACACATTTGGAGGATCTGCACATTCAGAGATAAGTCAGATGGTTTACTATTTCAATGATATAATTCTCATCTTATATGAACCTCAGGAAAAAGTATTTAGCATGTTCTCTCTTTCAGGAACATCCATGGTTTCCTTGTCCATATTTGAAAATGTCTTACTTTGTTACCAAGGTAGTCTTCTAAAAGGGACAAGGGACGAGATTACTGGTATATGTATTTTCTTGTAACCTGTTGGAAATTCCATTTCCTGCTATACATACTAAAGGTTCTTAGCGGGTCAGATAAAATCTGGCTTCTTAATATTCAAACGTTAACATTTCATTTAAAAAGTTTAAGTTTTCACCCTAAATATTTTGTGACAATTGGTATTTTAACCACTAGGCCAAGCAACATTTCCATAATATTCTCTTTTCAGTCCTGTGGAATGCCTGTTGTCTTGCATTATTTGCAACACACTGCAGTCAATGTGGAAATGAAATAAAGTTAAGTGGAGCTGCAAGGAAAGAAAACACTTAGAAAACATCAGCAATCAGTGAGACAAAAATCTGACTCACACTTCTTAGTAATTCTCTGCTCTAGGCAACACCAGTCCCACTTTACAGGTCATAAAACTTAAGTTCAAAGAAACAGAGAATTGTTATTTCTAACTACAGAAGCAAAACTCCAATCAGTATGTCACAAGAGCATATATTTTTCTCCTGGTTGTTTTGAGACATTTAGAGAGAGAGGAAAAAATAGCGAAAGGGTCTTTTTGGGACATAAAGATCAGGAACCACAGGACCATATGTGACTGCTGTCTTCCAAATCGGTAGAGTTGACTACCAATTTATTATTTATCAAAAGCACATAAAGCTTACAAGATGTAACCCTTTTTGTTTAGACAAGATATGAAAGCTTACCAGGATGAATTCAAGTAAGACTATTCATATTAACCATTATATCACAATGTTTTGGTTTGGGCAGGAACTTCCCTAGATACATCTAATTCTTAGTAAATTTCTGAAATCCATTTTTAAAGGAGCCTACAGAGTCTTATTATTATCACTATACAAATTTTTAAAAAATTCAGGAGCTTATATTGGCATCAAACTTGATGATCCTCTCCTTACTTGAATAAATGAAAGTTTATTTTCATTAAATGATGTCAGATTAATTAAAAGTACAGCCAGAATTAAAACCTATGTCTCTTGCTCTTCAGACCAACAGTTTCATGATTACTTTGTCCCTTTGCCTCTTTTTCTTGATTCAAATACTCCCTATCATAGTATCAAAGAATATATGTATTCTTTTTATATCACTTTCAATACATTCATAAGATCGATTGATAAAGGAAGGACTTGGCTTGAAAAATACTGCTTTATATTTATTTTGACTCATTTTGCTTATGACAGTTTGAATTAGGAGACTTTCTTTAAGGAATTAAAGTATTTTATTCACTTTGAAAAGTTGCATAGAAGTCAAACAGAAAAGAAGAGCGTGTTAGAGACTTACTGGCTTATGTAGCTCAGTAGTTAAGAGTGTATGCTTCAGTATTAGCTGGATCCAGGTGCTCTTGTGTTTTCGGGGCTCTTTGTCTCCCACTACCTGTCTTGGTGTTGCTTTCTTCTGTGCAGAATTCATTCTCAAGAAGTCCTTACTCGTGCATTTTGGAACTTGCTTGAATCATTGCTAGCATGCTTAGACCAGTAGTTGTGAACTCAGAGTGTACCATGTTTGCGAAAGCCACATCAGTTATTTATACCTGAAGCCAGGGAACAAGTGGTACTTTGATTGGATATCTAAAACAAACACACAAACACACAAACAAAATCTACCTGTAATGCAGAAGTAACAATTCCTTAAATAAGGAACTTTTTTGTACTACAACTGTCTACACAGAAGATCACTGAGATTGTGAAAGGTCTTTTATTTAGTAAAAATCACCAACTCAATAGAGTCTTTCTGTCCTAAAATTCTTTTTGTTTTAAGTTGAAGCTACCTAAATGAAGACTACATATTTTATTTTGTTAGCAATTGACTATATAATGCACCCTTTAATCCGGTCAATGGAAAAGTGGGCCTGCTATTTCATGTAGTAAAGCTAGTATCAATGAAGTCCAGAATATCATTGTCTATGCATTATTTACAAGAGCAGCATCAATAAGACTTGGTTCTGTCCTCAAGATCTCCTTTTTCTTCCTATTTTTTATTACAATGTGTAGTTTAAAGAATGGAAAATTCACTATTCTAGGTGAAACCTCATCTCTACAAAGGGTTTCTGAGTTATTTGTTTCAGACTCTCTTGGGCAAATGGGTCATAAGAATATTATAACTCCAATTCCAAATCCCTGGAGGAGAAGGAAGAGATAATTTGCACGTAGTAAGTACCACTTTTTATTAAACATCTGGAATGAGAGATGGTAAACTCTAGATGAATAAGGTGCAGATGACCTATCTTCAACTGTTAATCTTTTCCTTACTTCCACCTGCATTTATTCATCTCTGTATCCCTAAGCATCTAAACAGCCCCTGGCATTTGATGGGAGTTCAATAAGATGTAGTGACTCCCCTTACAGAAGAAGAGACTGACAAGAAAATCAATGATTATAATGCAGAATATTAAGTGCTTTGATGGAAGAAGTAGAACAAAGGAGAAGAACCTAATGAAGTCTCAAGAGGTACCATGCAGTGTTTGCAGAAGATACCAGGAAACAATTCACCAGAACCTCTTACATTTCTAGGCATCATTCTTACTGGGTCAAAATTGCAGCGGCCAACTCTCAGGATGACTTACACTGTTGGAAATTCTGAAAATGAGAAAGTGCAGTGCAGGAATGAGCTACAGGGTCTCATAATGGACCTGGTTTGCTCTGTATAAATAGCATGCTTATTTACGTTCACAAAAACTAGAGGAAATGTACCCTAAAGATACACTCAGCAATATACATGCACACTGTAATCAACTGCAGTACTGTTTGTAATTATCTGTGTTCTCTTATATGTCTTTACATAAGTGGGGTTGGAGAAATGTGGTACATCTGCACAGTGGAATATTCTGTGTCTACAAAATAAAACAATGAAAAGGATAAAGTGAACCAAAGTGGAGAGCTGTCCAGGATGAAATTTTAAGAGAAAAAATAATGAGTAAAAAAGTACCCTTAATAATCGAAAATGAATCTTGATGTGAATGGAATGGGAGAAGGAGCGGGAGATGGGAGGGTTGTGGGTGGATGGGAAGTTATGGGGGGGGAATGCCATTGTAATCCATAAACTGTACTTTGAAAATTTATATCTAGTAATAAAAGTTAAAAAAATAAAAATAAATATTTGTCATTTAGCAAAAAAAAATACACTTATATTTAAAAAGGAGATAGAATGATTTGTTTACTTGATTCCAAGAGTCTGGGTTAATCACCTAGATTGAGGAATTATGGGGAGAAAAAGGAGTTAAAAAAAGTACCTTTAGAATGTTATCTTTGTATTAGAAATATGGAGCAATAGAAAATAGACAGATATATGCTAATTTTTATAAAATGAAAAGTCACATGAAGCAAAAATAGGCTAATGATATTACTTACTACCTATAAGGGGTGATGAAGGTGAAAAAGAGAAAAATATTGGGGGAGTAGGGGTAAAAAGTGACACAGTATCTTTTGGAATCAAGTTAATGTTTTCCACACTCAAGAATAATAAATTTTTAAAAAAAAAATGAGGCTGGGTAAAAAGTCCAAAACTATGAAAATAAATGAATGAACTCATATTTCAAATGAATAATATAACCTCACTAAATGGAGGAAACATGAAAATTCTATATTTATAGAATTCTATATTTATAGAATTGTAGTAAATATTGAACACTTCTTAGTAGGTTTGGTTTTTGCAAAGGTATAAATTTCCAGTTCTGACATCATTCTCTGTATATTTTAAACCAAGCAAATTGCTAAATATATCATAAATATTTGCAACTCAAAACATTCAGAATAAAAAATACAGTTACATATGTTTTTAAGCATGTAGGAGGGAAAGGCAAGCATTTTTTTAAATAAAAGCTTGCAACATAAGAAGAGAGAACCTTCCCTTCATTAAAGCATTCACTTTAGCAAAATTGTGACTTTAAATTCTCTATATGAAATCTGCAATTTTTTTAAAAAAACTAAATACCCAGGAAAGTCTTCCTCAAAGTGCTGAGAACCATCATTTTGAAATGTAATCATCAAGATAGTTTCCTTATCTCTCAGTTTTTCTGATAGGTTAGGTGTGTGTATTTGGTGGTCTCCTTTCTTGAAGTGAAAAAACTATCTCTTGTAATGACAAGGAAAAGTCAATTAGCTAGCATAGAGTCACCCCATTACTTGTGAATTTAGAATTAAATGTATTTGACAGTGTTGTCAAAGCCTCTCATTCTATTGTTTTTTCTTGAGTACAATTATGTAACAGGTTGTTTCTGGCTAACTATATAAAGGGAGGAGATTTCTTTGTGTCTACGCAATCTCTTAGCAGATTGCCTGTGATGCATGTCAAATTCTGATTTAAAGTTTTTTCAACAATAATGTTGCTTTCTTCTCATTTAATAAAAACATGAAGAATCGCCTGAGATACAAGTTCCTCACTATGGTACTCCTCATGGCATGTACAGACTCCAATCTAGAGAAATTGGAATGAATAGAATGCATGAATGGATCATTAGGAAGATAATTTTAATGGATGAAACATGATTGCACTCATTGGTGTTATTAGTATAGATGGTAATAAATGGATGTGAGATGCAGATGCATTGAGGGAGGTGAAACTTCTCTTAATAAAGCAGAAATGATGATAGACAGAATAGGGTTATTGATGTATTCCATGTCCCAAAGTAGGCTTAGATGGCAGTGGATGTCAGTTACTAAAACTTTATTCAGTTTTATAGTTTTAGTAGTTATTGGTATCTGTGATGGGTTCATCAAGGTGAATCAATTGTATTTTGTAAGATGGAATAAAAACTGCTAAATAGTCAAGTTGCTATACCACTAGAAGTCACGTCAGTTAACTTATTTCAAATTTCAGCTTTAACCATATGCATTATTTCATATCCTCAGAGCAAAATGATAAAGTCTTAATTATATTTCACACATGTATATTGAACTCGTTCATGACTCAAGTGTTCTATGCAGCCTGGGCAAAGTCCCTCTTTATTCCATTGTCCATGGTTTCCATACCTAAGTGCCCTTCCTTTAAAACAGTGTTTTTGTTCTTTAAATAGGGGACACATACTTTCTGGTAATTTCAAGCACATCTATGATGAACCTGTTCTGAGTTCTATTATTATTTGTGATTTTAGGTTTCAAAATGGTTGAGACTGAATAATTTGTTTAGTTGAGGAAACAGAACAATTCCTTCCTTTTTCCTATTCTCACTTAGAACTTAACATTTAATTCATAGATGATATATATTTTGGCAATGTGCTATATACATTTTATCTCACTTAATATTTTATAAAATGTCATCTGACTGGCCAGTGCCGCAGCTCAATAGGCTAATCCTCTGCCTGCATTGCCTGCACCCTGGGTTCTAGTCCTGGTCAGGGCACTGGATTCTGTCCTGGTTGCCCCTCTTCCAGGCCAGCTCTCTGCTGTGGCCAGGGAGTGCAGTGGAGGATGGCCCAAGTGCTTGGGCCCTGCACCCCATGGGAGACCAGGAGAAGCACCTGGCTCCTGGCTTCGGATCAGCGCGGTGCGCTGGCCGCAGCACGCTGGCCGCAGCAGCCATTGGAGGGTGAACCAACGGAAAAGGAAGACCTTTCTCCCTGTCTCTCTCTCTCACTGTCCACTCTGCTTGTAAAAAAAAAAAAAATCATCTGACTGAGTTATTACATTATAACAATCATTTTAAATATGAAACCAGCATTGTGCTTTCACTTGTGAGAGGCAGAATCTTACACCTAGTAGTTACAAGTATGCAAACACTGACACACACACAGACATACATACATGCATACACACACACATACACAAGTATTAGAATACAGAACATGCATACTGCTTTCTTGTGTAGACTGAAGAAGTGTGAACAGTGGAGGACAGTAATTTCCTTGCTAATGTTCAACAACTTCTCAAAAGGCACTGGCACTGTGGGCTGGCACTGTGGCACATTAGGTTAATTCTCCATCCCATATGGGTGCCGGTTCTAGTCCTGGCTACTCCTCTTCCAATCCAGCTCTCTGTCATTGCCTGGGAAAGCAATGGAAGATGGCTCAAGTGCTTGGGCCCCTGCACCTGTATGAGAGACTTGGTAGAAGCTCCTGGTCCCTAGCTTTGGATCCACAGTCATTTGGGTAGTGAACCTCCAGATGGAAGATCTTTCTTGCTATTATCTCCCTCTTGCTCTCTGTAACTCTGTATCTCAAATAAATAAATAAAATCTTTTTTTTTTTAAAAAGACAAGAGACCTTCCACCTGATTATTGGGCCATGCTTTATGTCCTACACAACTGGTTGATATTATTAACATATGTAGAAAAAAGTATCTAATACAATGGAATATCATTATGTGGTATTATTAATTTGTTTTCTTGCCGATTTATTTTAACTTCTCCAAATTAAAAAAAAACGGAAAAAGATTTGCTTTACACTTTTTCCAAAGCTGTGAAAATAGAAACTTTCTGGTTGAGTGCAATGCTGTGAGTCATTCATCAGATCAAGTTACAAATAAAAAATAAAGACGGAAATTTGACTTCTGTATGCTTGCTCTGATAAGGACATTGAAACATCAAACTGGACATCCATGGAGCGCTACTACAGGAGCAGTTGCCAAAATGCCTTTTTGTGTTGGTTGAACTTGGATAAGTCTTGAATATCCCTTTGACCCTCAGCTGTGTAAGTATCAGGATTAAATTTCAAGATCTGATGTGGTAAGTAGCTGGATCAGCATCAAGAGCCAGAGTCAACGTCAAGTCCAGAAGGAAAGTCCTGCCTTTCTGCTGCTTATGGATCCAAATCAGTAATGAGATGAAGGTCATAATCCAGGTTTGAAGCAAAAGAACCATCTTAGAGGTTTGTCTCTCATGGCTTCTGCATCCTTAATATTCCTGCCAAAGCTGAAATAAGAATGCCACATATTGTCAGGTATCTTGATATAAATATCCCGTGTGCTGTAGCTCCAACTCCTTTGAACCTTTCTTGTATTAGCTTTGGCTTGCTTCACACACGGTCTGACACAACTGCTATAAAAGGCCTGGGTCAGAAGAGGAAAAGGCACATAGTTAGGAAACAAAAATGCTTATCATACTTTATTGTTCTAAAATTATTTTTAGTAACATGCAGTATCTGTTTGCCTTTCTGGAACACGTATTTCAACACATATATTAATGTAAACTGATTAAATCATGAAAAACAGCATTTTTGGAGCTTTCCAAGTCCTCTCTTTAACAGCTTCCTTGAAGAAAATGGTCAACCTTGTTTTTAACCCTGGTTAAAATCAATCAGGTTCTTGTAAACAGATACAAGATATAGCTTTTAAGAGGAGGTCACATTTCTGTGGGAGACTCCCCTTGATGAGTAATCATGAACCCTGACCTGCCTGAAGCCAAGTTGAGGATCCTGTGTGTAAGGAGCAGCTGAGTCTTCATCTTTCCTTTTTTGATGCAGAAAGCTTCAACCCCTTCCTTCCTTCCTTCCTTCCTTCCTTCCTTCCTTCCTTCCTTCCTTCCTTCCTTCCTTCCTTCCTTCCTTCCTCTCTCTCTCTCTTTCTCTCTCTTTCTTTTTCTCTTTCTCTCTCTTTCTCTCTCTCTCTCTTTCTCTCTTTCTCTTTCTCTCTTTCTCTCTCTCGTTCTCTCTTTCTCTCTCTCTCTTTTTTTTTTTGACAGGCAGAGTGGACAGTGTGAGAGAGAGAGAGACAGAGAGAAAGGTCTTCCTTTTCCATTGGTTAACCCCCCCCAATGGCCACTGTGGCTGGCACGCTGTGGCCGGCGCACCACGCTGATCCGAAGCCAGGAGCCAGGTGCTTCCTCTTGGTCTCCCATGCGGGTGCAGGGCCCAAGCACTTGGGCCATCCTCCACTGCCTTCCCGTACCACAGCAGAGAGCTGGACAGGAAGAGGAGCGACCGGGACAAATCCTGCGCCCCGACCCGGACTAGAACCTGGGATGCAGGCGCCACAGGCGGAGGATTAGCCTAGTTAGCTGCAGCTCCAGCCTCAACCCCTTTCATTATAATATTAAATCTCTGCCCTCGACTGAACATGGAAAACCTATAACATATGGGAAAACCTAGTAGGCTTGTGCACCCAACCCCTTTTAAATATGTATGATGCTTCCCAAAATTCACAGTGAATTTGCATCGCCTTCCTAGAAGTAAGCCATATAAATTTTATGAACTGTTTTATTGTGTAGCCTTGACTTTGTTTGGAGACCACCCTGGCTCTTTGTCTTGGTCAGTCCAAGTGTATTCCTTTCTGCTTACAACTCAAATTGGTATCTATGTATTTCCAGCAGCAGGCACTGTAGGTAAGTACTCGGGAGATTTTCTGATTTCACCTCTGTTTCTTTATAGAGTACACAATATATTGTTAAAACTGTAATTGCTCCACTTTGCTGTGGAAATTAGAACCTGTTACTTGCATCTAACCCCCTCTGTCTCTAACTGAGACTGCTGAGTTTAATCTCTCAAGCACTATGATAAGTAGTTAACTAAAATGATATGTCAATTCTCAGTGACATTTTTAAAAACCTAGCCCCAACACGTATTACCTGTGTATCCTTGAGTCAAATTTAATTCTCTTTCCTATTAAATTTAGAAATCATTGTGTGGGGGCCAGCATCATGGCATAGCAAGTAAAGTTGCCGCCTGGCTGCTGTGGCCACTTTGGGAGTGAACCAGAGGTTGCTAGATCTCTGTCATCTGTCTCTCTCCCCACCCCACCCCACCCCATCTCTCTCTCTCTCTGTTTATGATCTTCTCTCTCTGTAACTGATTTTCAAATAAATGAATAAATCTTTTTAAAAAATAAATTATTGTATACACTTTAAAAGATAATACTACCACAAGGAGTTGATATTTAACTATCTCACAATATTCCAGACAGTATGCCAAAGTCTAAAATGGATTTTAGAATTATAATAATTACTCTGTAATGTAGATTTTATCATCTTCCTTTAATAAGCGAAGAAATGGAAGTTCAAGGAGTTCCAAGTGACTTAGTCTGAATCACCATGAAAATAAATGATTAAGATGGCATTCAAATCTAACCCAAATACTAATCTCAAAACTCCAACTCTAATCTTGAATATGTTTTTATCAGTTCAACATCTACTATATCTTTTTTTTCTTTTAGATTTATTTTATTTATTAGAAAGGCAGAGTTATGGAGGGGGAGATGTCCTCTGTTCACTGGTTACTCCCCAAATAGACACAATGTCTGGAGCTAGGCCAAAGTGAAGCCAGGAGCCTGGAACTCTAACATGTGGGTGGCAGGGCACAAGTCCTTGGGCCATAATCTGCTGCTTTCCCAGGTGCATTAGTAGGGAGCTAGATCAGAAGTGGAGCAGCCAAGACTCAAACTGCTGCTCCTATGGGATGCTGGTGTCACAGGAAATGGCTTAATCCACTCAGCTACATGCTGTCTCCCAGTGTATCTCCTTGATTGTGCAAAAAATTATTATAAACATCTTTGGGATGCTTATATCTTTGTATTGTCATTGGAGAAGAAGAGAAGAAAAAATACCACACCCATTTTCAAAGGTATCTTTCAAAAAATTTTTAGGATTTAAAAATATTGAATGTTTTTCATACTATCACTAATTATATTAATAGACATGTGGAAACAGATTATTAATAGAGATGTAGAAATAATGTAATACCTTCCTGTGGAATTAATGTTCTAATTGCTGTGTCAAGTTATTATTGTCATTCAAACTGATAGGGCATTATGTCTTTAATGGCTTTGAGTGTTCATCTGCTTGAAAAGTTTTAGAATCCATGCTGATGTTTTAATATGTGCCCTTCCTGTAGACTGGATATTTCACAATTAAAGGAAAAAATGTGTGGAGACTAATATGTTTAAAGGTAGCTATTTATATACTATATTTTCTTTATATCCATCTATCTATATATATATAGATAGATATCATTCAGCTGTAAAAAAGAATGGAATTTTATCATTTGCATCAAAATGGTTGCAATAGGAGGAAATCATGTTGAGTGAAATCAGCCAGACACAGAAAGACAAATACCACATGTTTTCCCTTATATGTGGGAGCTGAAATTAAATAAAGTTAGGAAGTAAGTAAATAAATATATAAATAAATCTGACTGTATTAGTTTTGCTGAGAATATCAAGTTTTGTCACTTTGTTTTAAATCTTTTCCAAATTAAGAATTGTATGGTACTATAATTTCAATGTAAAAAAAGCAGCTATCCCTGTCTTGTTTGAAATAATAAATCACAAATCTGAAGCATCTGTGTCTGCTGACTTGGAGTTGTCAAAGTCGATTAGTATTTAATTAAGGAATGAATCTTGAGTTGTGATTTGGAAATATCTTAGTTTTACCAAGGGAAAGAGAGGAAGTACAATAATTGCTGAAGTTAATGGACTAGTTTTACTTTTTAAGTGAAACACTATGGCCAAAGTGTGAGAAGAGAGTGAAACAAAAAGGGAAAGAGAGAGAGAAACTGTTTCTACGTTGGTTCAATTTGTTCTCATTTCTAATATCCATCAGCTAATCCTAAAATACAAGAATGTTTTTGTCCTAGTGCTACTCTCTATCAAAATATGCTAATGGATTTGTTTTTATAGTTTTGAATCTATTAGCCAGACTGTGTCCTGATAATTATTAAGACCCATTAGTCAAAAACAATGTGCTAGCGGTCATAATAACTGGAATCTGCTCTCTCCATTTATATATATCTCTGTCTCTGTCTCTCTCCCTCCCTCTCTCCTTTGCTCTGGTCCTCCTTTCTCTCTCTTAGCATCTCTCCCTCTCAATTGAGTTTGGTTTTCATGAAGGAATCATCTTTATTTATAAAGGCAAAATCTTTACCTGAGCTTGTTTCCTAGGACCAAAATTCCTTTAAAAATTCATACAACCACCAACTATGTTATTGTTTTTTGAATATTGCTATCAAATATTTATACACAGCATGAAATAATTTTAGGATAAACTATCTCAAGTTTGATACCCATATAGTTTTTAAAACTGAGAATTTAAACCTGTTGGAGAAAAATCTCCCAATCATCTGAAAATTATGTGTAAAAAGTTCTCTAGTGATTTTTAATAATTTTCTCATAGGATTAGCAAGTTTATAAAATATTTTGGTCTTGCAAACTCATAATCATACACTTTACTTTTGACACGTAGCACATTTTAAAGAGGCATGGATATAAACTCATTTTCCCCTACAAGTGACAAATCATAAAGTTAATATTATTATAATCAAAGATGCTTAAATTATTTCTCATGCATGTTAGAAGAACTGCTATTTTTTGCATTGCTGATTAAAATCTGTTTGCACTATTGACCGGGGAGGTATTCTTCCCAACATTTAAGTTTCATCAAAATATTCAAGGTTTAACACTGTGTCCAAATTAAATTTTAGAGAATGTCTTAGTCAACTTGACTGCTATAAAAAAAAGAAACATAGACTGGTTGGGTTAAACAAGACATTTCTTTCTCAGAGTTCTGAAGATTATAGAGTCCACAATCAAGGGTGGCAACTTCAGTTCTTCAGAGCCCTCTTCCTGGCTTGCAGATGGCCAAGTTCTCACTGCATTCTTGCATGGAAGAAGCACTAATTTCTGACATCTTCTTCTCCTTTCGTAGGGGCACTAGTTTCTTTCTTTCTTTCTTTTTAAAGATTTATTTATTTATTTGAAAGAGTTACACAGAGAGACAAGAGGCAGAGAGGGAGAGAGAGAGAATGAGAGAGAGAGAGAGAGGTCTTTCACCCACTGGTTCACTCCCCCAATTGGCTGCAACAGCTGGAGCTGCGCCGATCCAAAGCCAGGAGCCAGGAGCTTTCTCCGGGTCTCCCACACGGCTGCAGGGACCCCATCACTTGGGCTATCTTGTACTGCTTTCCCAGGCCATAGCAGAGAACTGGATAGGAAGTGGAACAGCCAGGAATCAAACTGGCATCCATATGGTATTCCAGCACTGCAGGCGGCGGCTTTCCCTGCTATGCCACAGTGTGGGTCCGAAGGGCATTAGTTTTATTGGGGGTTCTACCATCATGAAATCATCTGAAACTAATCATGTTTGGGTCCACCACCTAAAATCCTCATATTGGAGATTTGGACTTCAATATATGAAGATAGTAAAGAGTTTGAGGAAAAAATAATTAAAAGATAAGTTAAATTTGGTGCAAAAATATTTGAATCTCATGCATAGTTTCTTCATAATATATTTTCCACGAACTTTTGAGTTTAGTTAATTTTATTAAAATTATTAGAAACATTATGATTGTTATGATTTATTAATGCTGGAAATATGTTTGATTATGCTGATTGATTTTACAAATAAAGCAAGATAATAATGTAAGGTAAATAATTTGAAAAGTAGGAAAATATTTTGAAAAGAAAATATGAACAATTCTGATATAATTCCTAGCTATTAATAGTGTTAGCAATTTAAAACATTTTGTTTTGTTTTAGTTTGTATATATTTTATTATATTGTGTTACAAAATTGAACTTTTGTAAAATGACTCTATGGGGTATATGAAAATAGTTTTTTAAAATGCATATGTTTATCTGAAATGCTAAGTGGCACAGAGAGAAAGAGACAGAGACAGAGAGACAGAGCAACACAGAGGGAGACATCTTCTATCCTCTGATTCACTCTGCAAATGCCCACAACAGCCATTGCTGAGCTATGCCAAAATCAGGAGCCTGGGATGCCATTTGGGTCTCCCATCATGTGCTGTCCCCAGTTTAACCCACTGCTTTAGTTTAACCCAGTGCACCACAACACCCATGAAAATATGTTTGATATATATTTAATGATTTCCTTTAAGAAAATGTATATTAGCTTCTGGTTATTTGTATTACATGAAGTAGCCATAAAATTGAGCAACCCAAATAATCAATAAAACATGTGTATGTGCCATTTATAAATATGTATATGGGCATGTTGTGGATAGTACACCAACATATACACACTCAAACATGTGTTTATGGGGCTGGCACTGTAGTGTGGCAGGTAAAGCTGCCGCCTGCAATCCCGGCATCCTATTAGGGCACCGGTTCAAGTCCCAGGTGCTCCACTTCCAATCCAGCTCTGTACAATGGCCTGGGAGAGCAATAGAAAATGGCCCAAGTTCTTGGGCCCCTGCACCCGTATGGGAGACCTGGAAGAAAATCCTTGCTTCTGGCTTCGGATTGGGACAGCTCCAGCTGTTACAGCCACCTGGGCAGTGATCCAACGGTTGGAAGACCTCTCTCTCTCTCTCTGCCTCTCTATAGCTCTGCCTTTCAAGTAAATAAAATAAATCTTTAAAAAAAATCCATTTATGTGAATACATACATATATTGCTAAAATTCTCATTTGTAAAAACCAGACTACTTAACAAAAGATATATGAATATTGTATGAATATTTTTAAGAGAGTGACTACTTGATATAAGAATTTAAAGAATAATTATTTTGTGCATATATGTAAAGTACTACAGAATGTAAGACTTTTTTTCGATATTTTCTCATTTCTTCCTTTGAACGATAGCATAATTTTAACTGTTTTCATACTGCATTTGATAAACGCAATCTCTGACTAGTTAAAAGAAAACTAAACTACTTAAACCCAGGTGCTTGAACTCCAAATACTGGACTTCTGTTGTCCCCGATGTTCTCATCAAATGATTTCTGCATGACACAATGGGAAATCACAGGAAAAGTGATCGATGATCAGAAAAGGTTATAATAAAAAAAAAAAAAAAACAAAGAAAAAGTAATAGCTATTAAATGGTAATGAACCAGAAAGATTGGAATTCAGAGCCAGACTATAACGTAGTGAGGTAATTTTAATATGAAAGCATAGAAATCAGAAAACCCAAGACTACAATATTTTTCATATGCAAGACCTTAGTAGAACAGTTCTTCAAGTTCTCTGTTAGTTTTCAGAGCCAGAATTAATTTATTAATTAATTAAGTTTTGATTTTCTAGAGGTGAAGGGGAAACATTTCAAAAATCCAGACTTAAAATTTCTCTTGAAAAAACTGGGAAACTTTGCAAAAAAGTACTGGGTCCCATTCCCTCCTGGAAATAACTGAACAAGGCCGAGTGGACCATGGCTGCTGCTCTTAGGCAGTGTCTGTTAGTCACAGCATAAGTCCATGGGAATAAGTCCAGGTCACTTTTCTCGTTCAATGACTTCTGGCAACGGTAGCCCTCTGAGTTCACCACCTCCGAGTGGGGCTTCATTTCCTGCCCCCATTGCATTACTTCAGGGACCATGGCAAGCAACTTCATGTCATTATGGACTCCTCGTGCTCTCATCACTACTGCTGCTGAATCAGCACATGCTCAAACCCTGCTGATTGCAAATGAGAAGTGTAACTATGATCTCACGAACGCTCATTACCTTCTCTATTAGCACTGGTCCAAAACATAAGACATCATTGTCTGTGACCCGCTTCATTTCAACAGCTTCCTAACTGCCTCTGTCCCAGCACTCGTATAAACCAGAGTAGAACTTGGAAAATGTAAATCACAGCATGCCAGTTCTGTCTAGGGATGGGGAACACCCAGCTGGTGGGCAGTACAGGGCCTGCGAAATCATATGGTCTGGCCCCACCAAGGCAGCTGCAGGCAGCACTCGGGATTCAATAAATGCATAGCATGCTAATTATAAAGTTGATAGTTTCATATGACTCTTAAAAATGTTATAAATATGCAGATGGCCGTTGCCAGAGAAGAGATTCCCCATCCAATTTAAACCATGCAATGTGTTTTTTTCGTTATCAAAATAAAATCCAAAATCCTAACAATAGACAAGACTCACCAGTTCTGTTCCTTTTTACCTCTATAATTATTTCCTATGAATCTCAAAAAAAACTCTATTAGTATCATGGAGCTTCTCGGTATTTTTTTCTAACCTTAGAACATGATTCTGACTCAGATAATTAGCACATTTTTTTTTGGCTCTTGTTTTCGTTTTTACCCTTTCTTCCTCACACATACCACCATTGTTATTCTGTTACTTTCTTAATATTTCTACTAAAATTCACGTTGTTATCCAGTTAAATAATTTAGAATATTCATGCCATGGCATACCAAGTATTCGTTGAAAGGACTAAAAAGAACTTTGTATAATAAGCACAGTAATACAGAAAGGTCTCCATGATGAACTCATTTTAATGCAAGGGTAAAGGAGTGTGTAGTACTCCAATACTTATTTCTTTTTGCAAAAAGCTAGAGTTACAATTTCTATTAGTTTGTGTATATACGAGAATAACTCCACAGGAATTAAAAAAATGTTAACTTTTTCACTGTAAGAGATATAGTAATTACCATACAGAGAAATGAGTAGAATAGAGGCATTTGTCTACACTAAAATGTCTCTGATTTTCCTGAGTAAAATGCCATTTTGTGACTTCCTTTCAATGCTCTTAATTGTCAATAGATAAACAATGAGCAAAATGCCAAATAATTTTCAGCATCACTACTATGTGGTCTTCAATAGGAATGGGCTTTGCTATTTTGTTATCTGCCATATTATTATGTCCCTAATAAGTCCCAGAGCACATTAAAGCCAAAATGTAAACAAACACTTCAATGAGAAAAATAATCATAACATTATTATTGATATTTACTTCATTTAGTTATGAATATTAAATGAACTAAGATATCTGAAATTACTTGACACAAAATACTTGTTCAATAAATATTAAAAGTTATTTTTGTGGGGCAGCGTGTGTCATAGTGGGTAAAGCTGCTGCCTACGATGCCAGCATTACATATGCATGCCAACTGGAGTCTAGGCTTCTCCACTTCTGATCCAGCTCCCTGCTAATGCACCTGGGAAAACAATAGAGAATGGCCTAACTGCCTGGGATGTTCCACCCACATGAGAGATGTGGAAGAATCTCCTGGCTCCTGACTCGGGTCTGGCCCAGCCCTGGCTGTTAGGGCCGTTTAGGGACTAAATCAGCAGATGTAAGATCTCTCTTTCTGTCTCTCTCTTCCTTCCTCCATAACTCTGCCTTGTAAATAAATAAAATAAATATTTATTTATTTTAGGATTTATTTATTTATCTGAAAGTCAGAGTTACACAGAGAGAGGAGAGGCAGAGAGAGAGAGAGAGAGAGAGAGAGATCTTCCACCCACTGGTTCACTCCTCAATTGGCCACAATGTCCAGGAGCTTCCGCCCGACCTCCCACACAGCTGCAGGGGCCATCTTCTACTGCTTTCCCAGGGCAGCCCCAATAAATCTTTTTATTTTTTATTTTTTGACAGGCAGAGTTAGACAGTGAGAGAGAGAGAGAGAGACCGAGAGAAACGTCTTCCTTTTTCCGTTGGTTCACCCCCCCAAGTGGCCGCTATGGGTGCCATGTTGCGGCCGGCGCGCTGCGCTGATCCAAAGTCAAGAACCAGGTACCTCCTCCTGGTCTCCCATGCAGGTGCAGGGCCCAAGGACCTGGGCCATCCTCCACTGCCCTCCCGGGCCACAGTAGAGAGCTGGACTGGAAGAGGAGCAACCGGGACAGAATCTGGCGCCCCGACCGGAACTAGAACCTGGGGTGCCAGCGCCGCAGACAGAGGATTAGCCAAGTGAGCCTTGGTACCGGCCCAATAAATCTCTTTTAAAAGTTACTTTTCTTCTTATGAGATATAAGAACTTGTGCTATTGTGTAACCGTAAGCATAGTTGTAAGTTCTCATGGCTAAAGTATCTGGAAGCCTGTGGTCAATCCATTTGTGGCTTATAGTTACACAGTTAAAATAGGCAAGAAAATTTTAAGTCATCCTTCATCTTCTAGTCTGATCTTTGTATCTTCCTTTTAAATCATTTCACTGTAACAACAGAAAGTTATACCATGGGCTACATTATACCTGGGCTACAACTCTTTTCCTGAAAGTATTTCTGTATTTCAGAATATGAGATATATCTAAACTATACCTTGGATTTGGAATGCAGGCTAGAGTTTACAAGGTAGATAGTCTCCAAACATGGCCACCCACAGTCCTCCCATATATACATGGGCACCAACACTCCAGCCTTCATGGAATAGAGTCTATTTCTAGTCTTAAAACTTATTTCAGTGAAATAATGTGTCTGAGGTAAGTTCATGCAAGTGTGGGGCTTAGCTCATAGAATTGGTCTGGCTTTTTTAAAACTGAGCCACCATGAAAAGAAACTCAGGGTAGTCTACTAAAGGGTGAGAGGCCATATAGAGGAGCGAGGTCACAAGAATAAAAAAGCTATGGCTTCCCAGCTGTCCTTCAGATATGTCTTCAGCTATGTGAATGAAGCCACCTTGAATGTCATTGCTGTAGCCAAATTCAGTGAAAAGCCACATCAACTTGATCTGAAGTTTAGTGTCAATAGCGAGGCAGAGCTGCCCAACTAAATCCAGCCAACCTACAGAATTATGAGAAACAAAATACCACTGCCTTAAATAACTAAATGTGGTTATTACGCAGCGATAAGTAACTGAAGCAGTGGAGCTGTTCACATTCTCTGGGTGCAGTTGCATAAGAAGCAGGATGGAAGTGAGTTGAGAGCAGAAGTCTTTCACTTACGGATGTATGAGATCCTGACTACCTGTTTCATTAGAACTTACTTTATTTTGCGAAATAATCTTCAGATTGTCTATAATGTAGAGAATATTCACTAAAATTCATTGTGGCAATTCAACTAATATAATTCATGGTGTCATCTTCTCTTTTTTTTTTCAAATACACACTTTATTAAGCAGGCTTTATTTGACATCTGCATTATTAAAATTAAATGATAAAATCTGAATGACCTTTATTATTTTGCATGGAGCTGTTCTCATCAGCTTATCTCAGTTTTTCAAAAGGTCATCACCAGTTGTACTATGGGATCAGTTAATAATGTATTAATATTTGTTTTGTAGGCCAAGGAATTATCCACAAATCAAAACACATAAACATTATGAAAATAGAGTTTACAACCCTTAGAATCAATTCTAGTGGGATGAGTGTGCTATTTTTATATATGTTCATTGCTTGGCAGTAATTGGAAGAATTTAATGCTATTAGTATAAAATTCTACTTGTGACGGATAAGCCATACTGAATAACATGCAATGATGTATACTGGTGATGGTGGTATGGACAGGAGACTAAAGCTTAGGCAGCCTGAATCAGAATGCGATGTCTCACATTGAATGTGTGATTAGAAACAAACTCCTGGGCCTCTTTACGTTCCTTATCTACAAATGTCAATCATTTTCCTTTCCTAATTGACAATTAGCTTGCTGTGAAAATCAACTGTCATACAATTCTAAATATTTACAAATTACAATGTTCTTTATTTAAAAAAAGTTCTCAAGTATAATGATTGTTTCATGTTCAATATATAATACTCCAATATTGTTAATTCTTCTTAGTCGAAACAGTGTGTGCATGTATGTCTGTGTGTGTTGGGGGCTGGTAATGGATCTGGACAGATTTGGGATTGAACCTATAACCACAAATTACTACTTGTAAAAACTTGGGTTCATACTTTTCCACTCTGCATTACAAGTTCCTCAACTGCAATACAGGATAACCTTATGAGTGTGGTAGGACTTAACTAGCATCAGGCAAATCGGTTTTTTTTCCCCTAAATATTTTTTTTTTTTTTTTGACAGGCAGAGTGGACAGTGAGAGAGAGAGACAGAGAGAAAAGTCTTCCTTTGCCGTTGGTTCACCCTCCAATGGCCGCCGCGGCCGGCGCACCGCGCTGATCCGATGGCAGGAGCCAGGAGCCAGGAGCCAGGTGCTTTTCCTGGTCTCCCATGGGGTGCAGGGCCCAAGCACCTGGGCCATCCTCCACTGCACTCCCGGGCCACAGCAGAGGGCTGGCCTGGAAGAGGGGCAACCGGGACAGAATCCGGTGCCCTGACCGGGACTAGAACCCGGTGTGCCGGCGCCGCTAGGCGGAGGATTAGCCTATTGAGCCGCGGCGCCGGCCTCCCCTAAATATTCACAGTTGTTTCTCTGCCCTTCTCGTCAGTGCTCCTTGCCCCTACATGCAGCCATTTCGTTTTTTTGTTGATTCAACAATGGGAAGTAACCACAGAAAAAGGTAGCGCAGAAGGAAAGAGAGGTCAGGTTATTTTTTCATTGCCAATGTTTGAGATCTTCCAAGGTTTAGTCTCTTGATGGGTCAGTTCCTCTTTCATCACTCCAGCTCTTACAACATCAGATACCTGCATCCTATGACCTTCAGTCTTAGAGGCATTAAGAGCTTCTTCTCATGTCAATCCTTTAGTGCCTCAGTGTCCCTTATTTGTTCCTTCAAACACTTAAATTCCTTTAGGTTTTCTAAATAATTCATTTATTTTTACATAAACCCTTCTGAGTGTTCCATCTGTTTTCTTGGCAGGATCTTCAAAGCTTCCAATTTTATATTATTCTATTTTTTTTATTTTTTAAAGATTTTATTTAATGAATTCGTTTTCCATAGGTACAACTTTAGGAATATAGTGGTTCTTTCCCCCATACATGCCCTCCCACCCCGACTCCCATCCCACCTCCCACTCCCTCTCCCATCCCCTTCTTCATTATGGTTCATTTTTAGTTTAAGTTTATATACAGAGGACCAAATCTATGCTAAGTACAGATTTTAACAGTTTGCACCCCCCACAACATATAAAGTACAGTTTGAGAAAAAGCTTTGTAGTTAATTCTCATAGTACAAATAATAGGTATATTATAGATATATGTATAGATACACATAAAATAAAATAGAATGAAATTTAACCTGTTGATTTAGCAGGCACACTGATGTATATATAAAGATAGATAAGGCCGGTGCCGCGGCTCACTAGGCTAATCCTCCGCCTTGCGGCGCCGGCACACCGGGTTCTAGTCCCAGTCGGGGCGCCGGATTCTGTCCCGGTTGCCCCTCTTCCAGGCCAGCTCGCTGCTGTGGCCAGGGAGTGCAGTGGAGGATGGCCCAAGTGCTTGGGCCCTGCACCCCATGGGAGACCAGGAGAAGTACCTAGCTCCTGCCATAGGATCAGCAGGGTGCGCCTGTCGCAGCACGCCAGCCGCGGTGGCCATTGGAGGGTGAACCAACGGCAAAGGAAGACCTTTCTCTCTGTTTCTCTCTCTCACTGTCCACTCTGCCTGTCAAAAAAAAAAAAAAAGATAGAAAAAGATAGATAGATAGATGATAGAAATTAAATACTTGTCTGGCTAGACAGGTAACAATGTATTAAGGTGTTATACTTCTATATGAATATTTTACATATATTTAAATCCCAAAGGCTTTTCATCACAAATATAAGAAGAAATAAACTTCCTATACTTGTTAAAAAGTTTTCCAAGACACCACATGGCTGCTGTCTTGGGTTATCAGTCAATATTTTCTTTGGAGGATATAATTTTCAGTGTATCCACCCAACTCTCAATCATCCCCCAAATGCCCATTAAACATCACCCAAAACACTTTATTGTGATTCACCTGTATCTTGGCTTTTTCCCTTTTGTTTGCACCTGCAATGGAGTAGACATCTTGTTTACTAGAGACTGTAGGAAAGTGAATTCACTTATTGATTGACATTATCAAGCAGGCAGACAGACACCGTAGCAGGTAAAATTGCTTTTTTGTGTGTTGTTGTCTGCCAAACTTTAACAGAGAAAGTGATGTGCTTTTGCCAAGCAGGGCTACTATACAATCAGGTAATGGGTCTTAAAAATGCTGCAAACGTTAATGGTATCAGATCAATAATATTACTACCACAGGTAAAATGCTATTACATATATTATTAAGACATTGCTCAAAATGGAGTGACTCAAAAGGATGTTGAAAATGTATGAATAATTGCTGGATCATTAGTACAATAAAATGCTAATGGAAGTTTTGTCATACAACATGCTGTGTGTATTTTTTCTGCAAGATTTCAGAGTGAATTAGTGCTAATGCGTGATACAGACCCCAATTACTCCATCACAATCTCATCTTCCTCCTAAATATGAGTCAATTTAGAATGCAGAAGATGCTATTATTTCTCTACTAATGTATTTCTTTTATTCCAAAATATCCCATATAACAAAACAAACATCATAAGCACTCCTTATTGTTGCTTATTTTTAAAAAATTAGTATAGTGATTAAATAACAATATCTTTATTCTTCATTTGAAAAAGGTGTAATATCAAATGTTAGCTCCAAAAAGCACTGCAGATTACCACCAAAAAGAAACATCTTTATTTGTTAATTCCAAAGATAAACGAATGTTATTTCAGTGAAGTTAGCCAAACATGAAGTTCAATGCAACAAAAGAAGGTAATTTAAAGGCTATTGTAATAAATTGTTATTTCACATATGTTCTCTTTAGAGAACATATTTTTAATACATGAGAAATTAGATAGATGTTAAATGAGCTGGATATATATTATATAAAATATCATGAATTCAAATCATGTAGCTCTTATACTCTACCCATTTTCATTACCTTAAATGCTTAGCATTGAATTTGTTTTAATTTTTGTCAATCAAAATCATGTATTGTTGAAGAAATATGTTAAGGTGAAAAAAATCAAAGGAAGAAAGAAGGAAAGAAAAAAGGAAGAGAGAGAAAGAGGAAGATCAAAAAAATAGCAAAGAAAGGATGAAAGAAAAAAGAGGGAGAGGGAGAGAACAAGAGTGAGAGAGGGAAGAAAGGAAGAATTAAAGAATTAAAGAAACAAAGAATGAAAGGAAGAAAGAAAAGAAAGGAAGAGATAAAGAAAGGCAGGAAGGAGGGAAGGGAGGATGGAAGGAGGGAGGAAGAGAAAGAAAAGAAGGAAAAAAGGAAAGTCATTCAAGTAGTTTAAATGGGGGGGGGGAGTACTTAGCCACGAATATGAAAACACAGGCCCGATATAGATGAAATTGTCTATGGGCACTCAGGAAGCATCTTTTCACCCTAACATATTCAATTCTATTTCTAGCTCAAGCAACTTGAGCACAGTATTCCTGGTATCAATTTTAGCTTGTACAAAATACAGCTGTCTAATTGCTAACTGAGAAGGGAAATATATTTTTCCTCAAATTTCTGGTGCTTTCTATTGATTTCTAATCCTGTCACATCTTTATTTTAAAAAGTGTATCCTTTTTGTGTTTCCTAATAACTGGAAGAATCTGTTATTGGAATAGATTCCTATTATTTTAGTATTCTAAATTGTGGAGCTTATAGCACAAAATAACACGGCACTGTAGGTAGAAATGCAAAATGAGTTTCCAACTTTTCAGAGGTCTCATTTTATAAGATATCTCATTAACTTGAAGAGGGGCTCCTTCAGGACTTAGCAGAAGAACCCAATATTGTGTAAGGTAAACGCAAAAGGACTACAGGGACACCCGACCCAAAGGCAAGAAAACCCATCATGCTATCTACAAGGGAACAAGGTAGATCACAATCAAAGTTACCAGATGGAGAGGGCAAAGTGAAAAGTTGTGTCAAATTAGAGAGGGAGAGATGACCAATCAGTAAGCAGGTCAAAGTAGGTTGGAGAGAATACGCAAAACTGACAAGAAAGCCTGCCAGGACAGCCCCTCGTGCAGTCTATGTGGCCGCTTGAGGAGAGCATCCTTGGAGCCATTTAAAGAGGCAGATTAGGATTTGGCATTCTACTCACATATCTGTTTGCATTTGGATTTGTTTTCATATTAATGTACAGGATGTTAGCACATATTAAATTATTTTTGAAAATAGGTAGACAACAATACGATCAAAATAAGAATAAAACCACAAGCAAGGGCTCCTTCCAGGACTTCAAAAAAATTAAAAAAATAAAATAAAAGAGGAACCTTTAAACAAATAAGAATCTCAGAGACTCGCAGCACAGCCACACATCTCAGCCAGTGAAACCCAACAATCCGGACCCAGACTGACTGCCCCCCCTCTGCGCTTCGCTGTGTGTGTTTCCCGTCCTCGCCGCTGGGCGCGCCGGGCCGCTCCCACTTTTCCCCATCAGTATTCACTGGACCTCCGGACCCCACGCAGGAGTGCGACCCGGGAAGCTGGTCAGGCAGACCCCCGCCCGCCAGCCACTGTCCTGGGTCGGCCTCAAGAAGCAGGCGGCAGCATCCGTCCCGCCCCCAGGCTTTGGGGAACCAGAGCCCAGGGCGCCCTTGATCCTGCTACCTCCCCTGTCCCTCCAACCCGCAGAAGGGATCAAGGTCCTGACATCCCCCAGACTCACCCTGGGGCCCTGGGGTGTTACTGAACCTGTGAATCGGATGCCAGGGCCTCAGTCTGACATTCCAAACCTGGGGTGGGTGTGAGCTGTGTGATTTCAGGCTGCCCAGGAAACACCCCCACCCCAGGATGCCCCTTCCCCCCAAAATACATTTATTAAATGTGTCAAAGTGGAAAGATAACTCTTAGAGTAGAAGGGAAATGATTAAGAATGTAGATTTGGACGGGTAAGGGTAAAAGGAAAGAAGCTGGTACACAGAGCTCTGTGATACAATAAGCAAAAATGACTAGGTCACCAGGACAAATGCTTACAATCTGATTGCTAAAACTGGACTCCAGTGAAAAACACTGTATCAGATTACATACTGCTAACACTTCAAAAATTCTTCTCGTGAGCCCTAGGATGGGCTCAACAAATTAATTATTTGTGATAAGGATTTTTGCGATCTGCACACTTTGTATGAGCTACTTAATTTGAAATAGGGTCTGTGGCATAGGTTTGAATGAATTTCGATTCTTAAAGGTAAAGCAACTTCACTTCCTGCCTGACAATACAGAGCTGAAATCTGAACATAATCATGGCTGACTCTGCAGCACAATTTTCTTGCACTACAGTTCCTATGTTCAGTATAAAACTTATCTCTGTTTATTAATATATAGAGAGGTGCTTTGAAATGTAGGGGACTTCTTGTCCAGTTGTGTGAGTGGTTTCAGTTTATGGGTTAGTTCAATGACCAATAAATTATCTATACTTATTTTAAAAATTCAACAGTGTTGAGGTGGGCTTTTTGGCATATTGCAGTGCCAATTCAATTCCCAGACACTCCACTTCCTTTCCAACTTCCTGCTAATGCAGAAAGTTGGGAGGCAGAATGTGGTGTTTCAAGTGTTCAGGTGCTCCCCAAATGGGAGACCTAAATGAAGGTTACAGTAGAGGGCATTTGTGGAGGGAACCAGTGGGTGGAAGATTTCTCTTTCTCTCACAATGCTTTTCATTTAGGTAAAAATACCTAAAAGTTTTTAAAGTATAACACTTATATTTTTAAAATAATACTTCATCTGCATGATTCAACTTTAAATATTTTACAAATTAATACACATAGCTTATTTCTGGGAAGAACTTCAGAATGCCATCTAGAAAATGAGTATTCTCTCTCCTCTGTACTTCATATGGGGCCATTTTGGAACCAATAATGCATTTAAGTGTTTGTAATTATTAAGTGTGTCCAGGGACAATTGCCATTTCACACAGTTGCTCTCTTTATACTATCTTCTAAATGTTGATAGTCTCATTACCTTAATTATTTTTGTAATTGATTTCTAAATTTTACTATTAGGTAATTTAATTAATGATTCTATTGTTAACTTCATGGTTATTAAAGTATTTTTAAAGCAACCCTTCAATTCTGCTAAGTGAACCCTGAATTTGAATTTTTTTGTTAATAATTATGAAATTTGTACCCAGAATACAAGAATGACCCTTGAGGGATTTTTATTATTGTAATATAGACAGCATTGAAAGAACACGGAGCATTGATCAAGTGCAACAGTTCTTCAGTGATTAAAAACATCAAGGAAGATTATACTCCATTCCTCCTCTAATGGGTAGAAAAGGAAAGGAAAGATAATTACAGCCAAAGAGTGATCCTAACCATTAATTAGTTTCTACTTCGAAGTAGGTCTATACTGGAGGGAGGTGACTAACAGCCACTGTTTTCTTTTAAAAGCATGAATTTGATTATGTTACTTCCTTGTTTAACGCTTTTGAATGAATTGTCCTTAGACCAATGATGGAGTTGAAAATGCTTAGTGAACATTATAAGACTGCGTACTCTAGCTGCTGCCTACTTGTCTGCACTATGCTTGCTCTTCACTTTCTAGTTACCAATTCCTTTCGCTCCTCATTCACAATTACACTTCTTTCTGCCACGAGGAATTTGCAATAATGTTGTGTCTTCCTGGAAAGCTCTTTCTGTTCTCCCTGAGTCAATTTATTTCTTCAATAAGGAAAACTCTTGAAGAGATAACTGTAAGTACCCTAATTGGACATATGACAGAATGTACAAGGAATAAAACATCACCCCATACTCCCTGAATATGCAAATTTTACTAAAAGCTATAATTAATTATTTATTCTTCTGTAGGATATTCTGTGAAAGAACAAGTTGATGGTCTCTATACATATTGTGTACTGTAAAACATTTTTTTAACAAAACAGAAATAACAATAATAGAAGGAAGTTAATCTGGATCAGAAAAGTAGTGCAGAAGAGATATAATTAGGAACAAATGAAATTAAGGTCTTGTACACTATATGGTATTTCTGACTCCGTAGTTAGACAATGCAATTAGTGGTAGTGATTACTATAAAATAGTAACTTCTAAATATTTTTTGCTAAATCTTTTCTATAACATCGATTTAATTAGTTTTTATAAGGGTATGTAAATCAACTATTAAATGCAGAAGCAAAGATCACTTCAGAATTGAACACATGTAGTAATTGATAGAGTTTGGTTAAATTGTTTATGAAGGAGAGCATTCAGGATATCATATAGGGAAACTTCTTTAAAATGCTGTAAGCATGTATCATTCACTTGTGCATTTTAATGGCTGTGTTTGGGTCCCTTAAGTGCCAGGCATTGCACTAGCCACCAACTGAATGCATGGGCTCAGAAAAAGGAATACATCCAGTTAATCAGTGCCATTGTTCACATTATGCTTCTAGATCCTATGCTTTCCGTAGCAATGCCCTCTTGGTCATGATGAACTCCTTCTGATGAGAAATGTGAAAACCTGTGTAACTGAGAACACCTACACAAATGCCTGAAATGAAGATAAGCATCCTGATCTTTGAATGAAGGGCAAAGTGTTTCAATCTTTATTTTATTCTGTTTATTAATGGCATGAATGAAGAAAAATCTTGCTTCCCTGAGCCTCGGCCATTCCCTCACTCATAATATTTAGAGATATTAACAACTATCTTAAAATAACTATCTTATGGCAGTTGCTAGTGTTTAAAGTTAATATTATTAGGGGCTAGTGCTGTGGTACAGTGGATAAAGCAGGTGCCTACGAGGCTGGCATCCAGCATAGATGCTGGTTTGTGTCCTGGCTGTTCCACTTCCAATCCAGTTCCTTTTTAATGGCCTGGGAGGGCATCGGAGGATGGCGCAAGTGCTTGGGCCCCCTTCCACTCATGTAGGAGACCTGGATGAAGCTCTGGCTCCCGGCTTAGGCTGGCCCAGTGCTGGCTGTTGCAGCCAACTAGACAGTGAACCAGTGGATAAAAGATCTCTCTCACTCCCCATCTCTCCCTCTCTCTTCGTGATCCTGACTTCCAAATAAATAAAAAAATCTCAAAAACAAACAAAATAAAAAGCTGATTTGATTAAGTTTTCCAGTAGCGTGACAACAAAACACATCCACTTCGCAGCTTTATGCTTCAATATTTGCTATCAAGTAATTTATTGGGAGCAATGTCGGTTTCCAACAGTTCAGAATATTTTAATGCATGCTATTATTCATTATTGTGAATCTCTAAGATGTATTATCACTGTAGTAAATATTTCTTTATCAAAAGAAAAGTTTCAAAGTGTCCATAATGTTAAAATATAAATAGTGAAAGATGAACCTTAGACCTATTACCCTAATGAAGTTCTGTGAAAATATAAGTCTAACTTTTAAAATGGCCACATAGTAATACATTGGTTAAAAAATGACAGAACCAAGTCCACAAGCTGCGTGAGAAGAGATAAATGGAGGTGACTTGATAATGACCACATTTGCAAACAATCTATCACTCAAAAAGCTAATAATAATATCCATTTCATGTATATTTTTGGGATCAAGCAAAAATAATACATGAAATTTGAAAAAGACAGGATATGACTTGAGACTAACATTTATTAAATCCTCATATTTGAGCTAATGCTGATAATGAGACATTGAGCATGTTTTAAATAGTAAAAGACAAGTAGAGTAAAGGAAAATGCCTTTACTCTAAAACTTAATAACCTTTCAATTTTTTTAGTTTTGACATAAGGAAGCATGCAAAGAAAAGAAACATTTTAAATCAATACCATGAAATACAACCTATAAAGACAGTAACACAAATAATTGCTTTGACATAAATTATCTGATTTTTAATATGCAGTCAAATCTTCTATGATAGATTCTGAGAATTCATTTAAGAGGACTATAGAATTTCTTTTCTTTTTGAATGTAACCTTAATACAAATATGAAAATGACTTATTAAAAGCAACAAGGAAACTGTAGTCATTCCGTAGGATGAGGAAAGAATGTGCTAAAGAAAGAAAGCCAAGACAAGCTGTAGCATGCAAATATAAGTCCATTGTCTATTCCATCTTTATCTCATTCTTCATGCTGCCTCCATAGATGTTTGGAGAGAGGCACAGGGATGAACTGGACAGAATGAGGACTAATTCTTTGGTTTTATTATCTAAGTGAATTTTAAAACTAGGAGAAATTTCTATGGAAAATAGGATCACTCTCTATAGACCAATGTGGAGATTTTATTTTCAATTTTGAAAAAATAGCAGTGGGAAGGGAAGCATTTTCTAGGTACTAAACTATTCATGAATAAAGCCAATACCTTTCAATTTTCCCATCTAGAAACTTGACAGATGTGGTCAAAAGCCAATATGTAGTGCTCTTTTCTGAACATGGAGCATCAAATTAAATGTAAGCCCCCAGTCTGCAATGATAGGATATTAACATCTGACTCAGACCTACAAAGAGTGATCCGTTGCCATAACTGACCTCACAGTGTAATGCAGCTCATATATTATGGATAAGTAGATTAGACTCTGAAGTTTTCACTTTGAGAATCTTCTATGATCAATCCAGTGATCCTCTTTCTCATGTAACTTCTACAAACACATTCCCCTTGAAGTAATATTTACTAAACATAAACTTAGACATTTCCTTGTATTTCCTAAAGAATTAGATTAATAATCTCTTTCAATGTTACTGAATGAATTTTCCTTCAAACACAAAATAACCACGCACACAAAACTCATTAGTAATCTACTAATACTGAATTATTTCATTATTCCCTGATTCTGGAAGGCTCTTTCCTTAAGACAAAACCAGCACTTTTTAAAATTTTTTTGTACCTTGACAACTATGTTGGGACTGATAGTAAACACCTTAGTGGGGATCCCAAGCGGTATGTGATGCCAGATGACTGACAAAAATCCTAACTCACAATTACTTATTAATTCCTATATCACCAATAATATCAGCTGTATTATTTGGAATTCATTGGCTTTCCTATGCATTATGCAATGCCTGAATAACATTTCCCTATGCAAAAACTCTATTAAAATTAATGATGCAATGGAGCAGCCTCATAAAATCATGCATTCATATTCTTACAAAGAGCAGCAGCAATTGTGATCACGTTTACCAGGAAGTTGATAGCATTTGAGGTAAAATACTCTATCTGTTGCGGGTTGGTTCAGTGGAAGTCTCTGTACCATACCTTATGCTGAAATTCTCCTGGTGTGTATCAGTTTTCCTCTCCTTATCAATGACTATCCTATTTTCAACTTGACAAACTTACTGTCTTATATCAAGCTATAAGCTCATTAAATAATGTAAAAGGAACATTTCATTCTGTTAATGATGGTGAAATCCTTACTCAAGGAATTAACTCCTAATCATAAATCTTCAGTGGATAATAATACAGAACAAGACACCCAAAGCTCCATCCCCATATGAGACATACAAAAAGGGATTGGAATGGCTTTTTCTGTCATTAGTATGTCTAAAATTCAAGTCTGTATTTCTATTATTAAATTTGTAATTATGGAGAGGGGGAAAAGAGATTAATTATTGTCCATACAAATATGTATTAAATTTCAGTTCCCAAGGAAGTGTCAGGAATTTGTAAACATTTGATGAAACGCAGGTTCTCTGGAAAGGTCCTTAAGGTTATTTCCCAGTATAAAATTGAAGTACAGAACAGGAAGGGATATTAATGAATTCATTTCTTCAAATATTCCACTTAAAAAATCAACAAAACCAAAATTGTGCTTTCTCTACAACTAAACTCTGTTTGATTCTAAAAGTCATTCCCAGGGCTGGTGTTGTGGTGCCATCTGCAGTGCCGGCATCTCATATGGGTGCTGCTTTGAATCCTGGCTGCTCCACTTCTGATCTAGCTTCCTGCTGATGTGCCTGGGAAAGCAGCAGAGGATGGTCCAAGTGCTTGGGCCCCTGCACCCGCATGGGAGAACTGGATGAAGCTCCTGGCTTCGGCCTGGCCCAATTTCAGCCATTGCAGCCATTTGGGCGAGTAAATCGGGATGAAAGATCTCTCTCTCTCACTCTCTCTCTCTGACTTTTAAATAAATAAATAAATGTTTAAAAAAAGAAAACGTCATTTACACTGCATTCTGGTTGGAGCAATTCAGTCTGCATCTGACAGTCCATGTGGTAGTTCATGGGGATACCAAGAAGAAAAGGAAGATGTATTTCTTAACATAAAGTACCTACCATTCTTATATACACAATAATGTTCTCAAATGCTTGCTACACTGTTTTCTAGAAAGGATATGGCTTCTATCTGATGCCACCTATAATAATTGTATCTCAGAAGAAATTTTAAATATAACGATTTCTCGTTATGGATATCAGGTACATCTTGATGCTGCTAAGAAAAACACTCAGAAAAAAATTTAAGTTTCTTTTGTGCTTCACCATAAAATATAGCTAATTACGAACTTATAATGTTACTTATTTATAAATATCACTTACACATCCCATGTGTCAGGTACCATACTGGTATCTAGAATGCATTAGTGATATAAAATGGTATGGTCCCTTCCTCTAGAGATTACTAATTGGTCCATATTTTAGACATGAATGGCTTTTCCTTTCTTTGTCTACTTTTCCTTGAAAAGTGATGGACTCATTTGAAGAATAAACACATTCTTATGTCTCATACTCAATGTGGATAGCACAGGGATAATTTAGTCCATAGAATACACTCCAAATATTTTTACAGATAGATTTATTTTTTTATTTGAAAGTCAGAGTTACAAAGAGAGAGAAAGAGAGGCAGCCAGAGAGAGAGAGAGAGAGAGAGAGAGAGAGAGAGGTCTTCCATCTGCTGGTTCACTCCCCAACTGGCCACAATGGCTGGAGCTGCACTGATCTGAAGCCGGGAGCCAGGAGCTTCTTCTGGGTTTCCCACGTGGGTACAGGGGCCCAAGGACTTGAGCCATCTGTCACTGCTTTCCCAGGCCACAGCAGAGATTTGGATCAGAAGTGGAGCAGCTGGCAGATGAACCAGCACCTACATGGGATTTCATTCTGGTAGGTGGTGGCTTAAACCATTACACCACTACACCACAATCCCAGGCCTCTGGAACAATGAAAATTGATTGCTATGAAGACTTAAAATCGCTGGAAAATTTGTTGTATTCCTTTTCCAAATAGCATAGGTCATCTTGAAGCATGCTGATCCTTGACCTTTCGCTAGATACTCATGTGAAAATAAGTGAAGAGATAAGAAAAGGAATTGGTGAGACTGGGTGGAGCCAAGTCAAGAGCATGGGTGTATAGATTTGCTCAATGCCTCGTTTATCATCTTTTTATGTCATGCTGGATATTGTCTTCCAATTTTAACCCAGATATAATATGCCATTGACCTTGATCACCAATTGCCTCCATCTTTAAATACCTACCTCTGATACTTTGCTCCCTAAATATCTAGGAAGAAGACACAATAATCTTTGAATAAATGAATTGTTTTTGCCACACCTCAGGCTTCCAGCTCTTCTGTAAGGGTCTAGTTTTCTGACAGCACGGGAACATCCCTAGCCAAAAAGTGCTGAAGGCACATTCTCCATTTCCAAAATCTTTGGTTCCTTGTACCAGTCACCTCTAATTTTAATGAAGGACATTTGTAGAAGCATTAAGATGATATTTGGGATCCCTGCATCCCCTAGCTGAGTGCCTGGGATTGAATTTTTGCTGTACTTTGGATACCAGCTTCCTAGGAGGCAGCAGGTGAGGATTCAGGTAGTTGGGTCCCTATCACCCATTTGAGAGACCTAAATTGAGTTCCTGGCCTCTGGGTTTTGCTCTTCACGGTTCCTGGCTTTTGACTTCTACCCAAGACATTGTCAACATTGGGAAATAAATCGGTAGATGAGAAATCTCTCTCTCCTCTCTCTCTCTCTCCCCCTCCCCAACTTTACAAAAACTTAAAATAATAAGTAAAACTCTTTTTCGAAAAAGATATCTGTAATTTTAGAGTGACCTCAGGGTCAGTTGAGATTTGCTGCCATATTTTTAAGTAAAATGAAATTTTAAGAGAAAACTACTTAATGAAAAAAGTCAATGTAATGGGATTGTAGGATATCATTTATATAGCATTCTTGAAATAATAAAATGGAGTTGGAGAAGAGATTAGTGATTGCCCAATGTTACGGAGCAGGAAGAGGAGAGAGTGGATATAAACATAAGGGAGCCTGATAATGACAAAGTAATCTGTATCTGGATTGTTTTGGTAGCTATGCAACTCAACACATGCAATAAAATCATATGGAACTATGCATACAAGGGTGGGGAGAGAGGGAAAGGGAGCGAGAGAGAAGAGGGGGAAGAGAAGCAGAGAGAGAGAGAGAGAGAGAGAGAGAGAGAGAGAATGGGTGAAATCTGAACAAACTCCCTGGATTGCACCAATGTTAATTTTGTGGTTTAGATACTATATTGCAAGGTATTTCCACTGACCAAAGGGTATCTGAAACCTCTTTGTACATTTTTTTAGAGCTTTCTGTGAATCAATAATTATTTCAAAATAACAAGAAAAACAAAACAAAATGAAATATAAAGTTGGGGGCTGAGTCATGGCACAGAGTGTTAAGCTGCCACCTACCATGCCAGCATCCCATATGGGCTCCAGTTCAAGTCCTGACTGCTCCACTTCTGATCCAGCTTCCTGGTAATGCAGCTGGGAAAGCAAGGAAAGATGTCCTGAGTGCCTGGGCCCCTGTACCCATGGGGGAGACCTGACTTCTGCCTGGCCCAGCCCCAGCCATTGCAACCATGTGAGGAGTGAACCAGCAGGTGGAGTCTTCTTCTCCCCCCCCCTTCCTCTCTCTCCTCCTCCCTCTCCCCCTCTCCCCCCTCCTTCCTCTCTCTCCTCCTCCCTCTCCCCCTCTCCCCCCTCCTCCCTCTCTCCTCCTCCCTCTCTCTCCTCCTCCCTCTCCCTCTCTCCCTTCTCCTCCCCCTCCTCCACCCCTCCCTCTCTCTGTAACTCCGCCATTCAAACAAATAAGTAAATCTTTAAAAATAAAGAGTAGTAAAGAAGAGAAAAAAAAATTATCCTTGTTATCAGTAATTTGTTTGACTAGGCAACCAAGCTACTTAAATGATGACTACAGACATTGTCCAGATTGGACATAAGTTATTATACATATACTTATGCTATAATTTTGAAATTCCCCAGTGCTGTGGACATCTCATAGAATGCATTTATTCAAGTCACAGTCCGTTAATAACTAATGCTAAATACTAATGCTACAGAATAAAATTCTATGGAAAAAAGTGTGGAATTTATGACCCAGTCTTAGACAGATGGTCTGAATGATTATTCCCAAAAGGTTCGGCTTTCTGACAAGATCAATTGCTATAGCAAATACATGTGGTGTTTCACACCCAACTGAGCTCTACTGTGCAAAAATGAATATCGGAAAAGCATCCAATATTGAAAATATCTCATGCTTGACCCCATTAGAAGGGGATCTCAACATTCAATGATGTGGGTCCCTTCTCTGAATTCAGCAGGATAAAGAGAGCCTAATTAATGGCACAAGAGGTGTGAAAATATTGCTGTGCGATGGGAAGCACATGGAGTTTTCAACTGTGCAACCAAAGAATTGGCAGGATTTTCCCATGTCCACTGCCAGCAATTCTCTTCCTCTATTCCTCCAGATTTTGCCAGCTGGAAAGCTCAGGCTGTGCTTTCGGCTTTTCCCCAAGCGGTAAAACTGGCTCTGCTCTCAGACACCCATACAAATTCACACAAATGCATCTCTCTTGGGTTCCAAGAAATCAATAACCCAGTGTGTTGAAACTGCTTAAAAGCAACATATAGAATTAAAGCAAAGGGGATTTGTTATTAATTTATTTAAGCATCTTTCCCTTGTAGTTTTCCAACAGGAAAACAGATCTACTTACAAGCACCCTGGAAGAGTTTCATTGTAGGAAGAAGATGGTGGGGGTTTTATTGACTTTAACACTGATGAAAATTTTTTCAAAGTTTCCTTGTTTTTGATGCTTTTGACAGTTTTGAGAAGTGCTGGTCAGATATTTTGTACAAAGTACTTTAATTTGATTTTGCCAGAGACTTTTCTCATGATTGGACAACATTTGTGGGCTTGATGGAAGAAAATCTCAGTGGTAACCTGCATTCTCTTCATATCTGATCAAGGGCATATTCTATCATCTTGAGTCATCACTGTTGATGTTAACCTTGAACACCTAATTGACTAAGGCAGTGTTTGTCAGCTTTGTCCACTGCAAAGTTACTCCCCCAACCCTGTCTCATTTCTAGTCTATTCTTTGTAAGAAATTCACTTGGCACAGCCTAAACTTTAAAAAAGTGAGGAGTTGTATTCCTCTGTGCTGAAGACGGATTATGTACATACATTATCTGGAAACATTTTTAACATTTTTTCTTCTCCTTTACATATTCAATTACCTATTTATATCAATGTGGACTCTCAAATATTTATTTTATACACACATATATAGGTACATGTATATAGGCATATATTTAATATTGTACATAAACATAAAACAGGCATATATGTATATGTTCACATACATGTATGTACAGTTCACATTCACTCTGCAGCAATTTATCAGAAAATACCATTTTAGTGTGTCTACTAGTTTATGGTTTCAGCCATTGTTTCAATAACTTCTGCCCAAAATAAATACATTCCAACTGTGTCTCTCTGGATCTACCTGTCTCTCTAGATTTTGGATTGGCCACATGCCCTGCAGCCTCAGATCACTGACTGATTAAAAAAAAGTTGTTGATTTTCAGTTTGTCCATTTTTTTATTTATACAAGGAAAGGAGCAACAATTTCTCATTTTTTACCTGCTGATGTGGAAAATATAACCCTATTTTCCTGGCTGTTTAAGTTTTTATCTTTAATACTTTTTATTATTTATTTTTTTAGAAGGTTGAATGAGAGAGGAGAGAGGAAGAAGGAGATCTTCTCACTGCTATTTCACATCCCAAAGGCCTGCAACAGCAGAAGTTGTGCCAGGCCAAGGCCAGGAGCCTGGAACTCCGTTGGGGTCTCCCACAGTGCTGGGAGGGACACAAGCCTTGAGCCATCATCTGCTGCATCCTAGGAGCTTTAACAGGAAGTCTGATGGGAAGGCAGCACTGGCACTTGATCTCAGGAGCTTTGATAAGGGATGTGGGTGCCTGAGAGAAAGCTTAAAACACTGCAGCACACCCCCATCCCTAGCCTCTGCTTGATGCATGCAGCTTTGGATGTGCTATGTGTGTGCTCACTTCATGAGATAGCCTATCCACGCCAACAGCTTCGCCTGTCTTACCTGCCTAAGTGATTCCTCTATCTTTATCTCCCTTCTTTCCTTATCCTGTGACCCGGCATCTGCTTATGTGCCACCTGTTAAAAGGATACACATGAACAGAATCCCACAGACATTTCTAACTCTAATGGCAAAAACTAGGCTCTTTCACATCTTAAAACTGTTCTTGGCTAACTTTATGACTTCTGTTGAACAAAATGTATGTATTCCTGTGACCTATATTCTGATCTTCAGCATAATTTTTTAGTGTGTGTCACAATATGGAGAAAAAAATCCAATTTCCAAACTAATCCTGATAACTAATACCATCATCTCTGCATGAATTCTATAGGTACCAAGTAGTCTGTATGTCTGCTTCTAATTTCCTCTTTTATTCTGCTATTATCTCTAGCTTTCAACTCAAAATAAGCCCAAAATAGCCTTCTGGAACTAGCTATCACTACCTATTTATTCCAAGATTTTCCTCAGACAACTTGTGTGGTAATAGAGATCCTTGAAGATTTAAAGTAGAAGAGTTTGGGTGGGCGTTATTTTGGAACTAAAACTCACATCTCATTCATTGTTCAGAATGTCAATCTTTTTTATTTCCCTTCCCTCCACTGCCTTTCAAGGATCTTGTTCCCAAGGCACCTCATTCAGATAAAACAAATTGCTTGATTTACTAGACCTTCCATTCTCCCTATCTTTTAATTTGTGTTTTCCCTTTACCTGACATATATCAACTTCTCCCTTCATATGCACAAACTCTACACTTCTTTGCACCAAATGCAAAGCAGTCTCCCTACATAAAGGCTTGCTAAGAATTCACTGGAGAAATTGTTCTCCATCCTCCAGTGTGTTTATCTCTTATTTTATTGTGTATTATACTGTAACACATTTCCTTCACTAGTCTTTCTTGAACTTAGTGAAGCTCCTTGAGAGTAGGCTTTGTACAGATCATAGATTTGTATCATATGTGCATCTGCTTCATACATGTGTGGCATCTTCAGTGCTAGCTCAGTTGTTTGAACATTGCACATATGTGAAACAATTTTTAAGGATATATAAATCATAGAAGAAATTGCATATTCTAAATTGAAAGCTGAATTTCAAGTATATGTATTGCCAAAATTAAATATTTCTCTTGAAATAAAGAAGCATCAGTGGGAACAAAAACAAAATAAAACAAAATCCAGAGGGTTTGCAATTGTGAATTCAGTAACCAAATTCTTCAAACTGATTATATTCATAACACAATTTTTAAACTTTTTTAGACTTTTAAAATCATTTCATATGTGAACAGAGTAAGATGCCAACATCATGAAGAACTTATTGATGACTTCTTGACTTGAAACAGAATCAAGAATTTGGAAGTCTATATAAGAAAATCTGCATTTGTTAACAGTAGTGTTTCAGAGGAGGAAGAATATATGCCAATAACTTGAAAAGAAAAATTTAAAAATGTTCAAAGAATCTTCCTAATTATGAATATTAAATGCTATTCTAGGGAATTCTTAGAGAATAGCAGAAAGCTTATAAAAAATCTTACATGACTAAGACAATGGTCTGTGATTTTTCTCCCTAACTTGTCTGGATAACTTTGACTCTAGAAGGAAATGTCAGAGAAGTGAGGAGTGCTTCTTAATCATTCTTCAATACGGACACGAGGAAAACCTTGGAAAATATTCTCAAATAACCTTTAAGAAGATACTCAACTTTGACTGAGGGTCAGTTTTGGGTTCCATTTGTTCAAGTGGGGCTAATGAAACATGAGAATACTCAGGTTATCAAATGCACACCTGTAGGTAATGACAACAGTATTGTCAATAAAATAACCCAGAGTTTTGATGTTAGTATATGTCTTAGAACTTTTTTATTGTGGTAATATAAAATGGACTCTTTAATATACTTATGGAAAATGGAAATGGTATCATCTGTAGAAAACATCCCTATGGCAATGATGTTCTTAACATATAATTTAGCCCTAAAAGTCTGTAATGGATAAATGAGTTTTATTTTTAAAAGTATATAAAATATTATGTATTTCTTAACAGTATCTGAAAATTCAGGCAAAAGTTCACAGAATAAATCCTTATAAAATTACAAGTGAGAGACCCTGAAAGCACATCAAAAACATCTGTAGAGGGAAGTTGTGGGTTTGATGGTATAAGTGGGTGCAAGAATAAACAAAGTTGGATATTCTTGTCTTCATGATTTAGGTGTAAAAGATGACTTCCAGTTCAATGCAGGGAGTATCAAAGCCTGCCAAGGCAGATGCAGATATATGAGGCATTGTGAAATTGCACTCATATATTTTTCCATGCCTGTGATTATTTGCTGATTTACTGTTGTCAAACTCCGGTGCTCATTCATTTAATCACAAGTCCCTTCACAACATAATTTAAGGTGATCACTCATGAGAATCTGGGTTGTGCCAGGAGTCTGAGGAACCACGGTGAGTTAGTGTTTTTGTGGATTCCTTGAGGAGCAATGAATTCCACTCCTCAAATGGGTCCAACATGAAAATGAGGCTGGTTGCAATGTACACTTTCAGATGTTCGAACACTGAGACACGTTTTGTCAAAATGAGAAGGGTTTCTTCTCGAGACTGGGAATTAGAATCAGCAAGTTCATGAACTCCAAGGCTTCTGCAGGACTGTGGCAAGAGCATGAGCAGAAGCTATCCTTTTCCCTTTTGTCAAGTGACTCTCTGGCATCATTCATCTGCACCCTACTATGTTTCAAGAAGTATTTTAAATAAATTCTCATCTCCAGAGATGAGCTCCAACTACTTGTGAGTTTAAATGGATATGGCAGTTGTCACCAAAATATATCTGGCAGAAACTAGTGGTTTTTGTTTTTTTTTCTTTTAAGATTTCTTAATCTCAATAGTTATGGTTAGGGAGTGGTGTTGGTTCTCAGATTTTGGATGGCATAGCATTTCAGTTATAGTTTTAAGAATCCATGCTGCCTATAGTACTGTATTATTACTGATTCCAATGACTTTCATCCAAAAGTCCATCCCCTTATCATTGTCAAATTGTCCTTATGAATCATAGGCCCAACAATGCTCTATTCAATACCATTGGTATATTTTCATGGACTTCTTAAAAAATTCCTAGCCCATCACTTAAGAAGATCACATCAAATAGACAAACCATGGGGTATTTGGGAGACAATTAACCAAATTAAAGTGTTTCTGTGTGTAAATCTCCAATATGGTAATATATCTTGTGACTATCTAGCTAGAAAAGGATGAAATAGGCTTCCACCCACTGGTTCACATCTCCTATGCCCACAACAGCCAGCTTTGGGTCAGACCTAAGTCAGCATAGACTTTCATTCTGGTCTCCATGTGAGTGGCAGGGACCCAAGTATTTCTGTCATCACTACTGCCTCCCACAGCGCACAATAGCAGGAACCCAGAATTGAGATCAGAGCCAGAACTCCAATGCAGGCACTGTGTATGGCATGTGGGTGATTCAAGTGGCATCTACTTTGCATAAAATCCCTGCCCCACTCCACCTATATTAAGCCAGGATTTATTATTCCAAGTTTAATGGGCCATTAACTCATTAAATGAGATAGGAATTCACTCTCTACATTGGGGAAGAATTGAGTTAGAGTCTAAACATGTGACATTTACATACATGAAAGTGAGGAAGCAGCTGAAATATTATCTGTGAGCCAGATTACATGTACATAGTCTCAGACTTCTTCATACATTCTGCCTCTGCTGTACGTACTGGTTCTGCTACATACTTAGAAAAAAAAACTTAAGTGTTTTACCAACATTATGTTCATTGGGCAACATCATCCCTTTGATGTTTATCAGTTTTCAGAATGAATTCATTGCAAGTTTTGCTACTGACTAGCTGTTGAATAACACTAACATTTTTGTAGATTTTTTTATTTAATGTATATAAATTTACAAAGTACAACTTTTGCAGTGTTGTGGCTTTTTCCACCATAACCTCCCTCCCACCCGCGACCATCCCATCTCCCACTCCCTCTCTCATCCTACTCTTCATCAAGATTCATTTTCAGTTATCTTTATATACAAAAGATCAACTTAGTATATACTAAGTAAAGATTTCAACAGACTGCACCCACACAACCGCACAAGATATAGAGTACTGTTTGACTAGTAGTTTTACCATTAATTCTCATAGTACAACACATTAAGGACAGAGATCCTACGTGGGGAGCAGGTGCACAGTGACTCCTGTTGTTTATTTAACAATTGACACTCTTATTTATGACGTCAGTAATCACTCGAAGCTCTTGCCATGAGCTGTCATGGCTATGGAAGCCTCCTGAGTTCACCAACTCTGATCTTATTTAGTCAAGGCCATATCACAGTGGAGGTTCCTTCCTCCCTTCAGAGAAAGGTGCCTCCTTCTTTGATGGCCCCTTCTTTCTGCTGGGATCTCATAGTAGGTAATTATTGAGAAAATAATTTAGAATACAGCTAATGCATTTCACCATACCATGAAAATTAATATACAAGTATTAATAAACATAAATCATGGAGCAGGCATTGTGGAACTTCAGGTTAAGCCACCACTAGTGATGCCAGTACCCCATATCTGAGTGCCAGTTCAAGTCCAGCTGCTCTGCTTCCAATCTAGCTTTCTGCCAATATGCCTGAGAAGCCAGCAGATGATTGTCCAATTACTTGGACTTTTGCCAATCATGTGGGAGATCAGGATGAAATTCCTGACTCCTGATTTCAGCCTGGCCCAGATCCAGAGTGAAACAGAGGATGGAATATCTCCATCTCTCTCTCTCTCTCTCTCTCTCTCTGTCTCTCTGTCTCTCTCTCCCTTTTAAACAAACAATATAGATCTTGAGGGGGAAATCAAAACCACCAATAATTTATCAATCTACTCATATTACTTACATAAAAATAACAATTTGCTTTTATTTTTTAAGGTGAGATTCAAAGAGACACAGAGTGAGAGACACACAGAGAAGGAGATAGAGTTCCCATCTTCTGGTTCACTGACCAAATGCCCTCAACAGCAAGCAGGACTGGGCTGAGCTGGGAGCTGAGTACTAAACCGCTGGAGTCATCACCTGCTGCCTCCGAGGGTCTGCATTAGCAGTGTGCTGGGATTGGGAGTAGAAGCGAGACTTGCAATCCAATATGAGACAAGCATTCGAACTGGTGTCTTAATGGCTGGACAAACTACCTACGCCAAGAATGTATGTTTTAAACAAAGCAGTACCTCTCTACTTCTCTTCTTCCTTTACCCCCATAGGCCATACTGTGTGTACACTTTAGCATATTTTTTCCCAATAATTTTATCTTGTGAGCTTTTCCTTGTATAGAACACATCACAGAGTATTGAGAAAGAGAAAAAGGTACTATGACTCCCGTGTGTTTTAAAGTGCAGTGTCCTTATTCCTCACATACCTCTGCCTCAATTAAAAAAATTAATTACACATTAAATTTAGGAGATTTCTTCTGCTGTCCTTGTATGTACTAAAATTCTGTGAAAGGAAATGAATACCTTTTTATTGAGCACCTGTTTTCCTGCACAATTATTAAAATAACTGATACGCCAAAGATAATCTACAGAAATTACAGGATAAGTTTTTGTTACATGCAAACTGAAGATTAACAGGCAACTTTCATCAGGTGAAGACAGCTTAGGTAAACAGTAATTAGAAGTACCTACACTTTTATAGTTCTAAGATTTCTAAAAATACATATGCTTCTCTAAATTTCTTGGTAACCATGTGTAAAAAATAAGGGTAAGTTAAATAAGTTATATTATTTAATCCAATGCATAGAAATTCTATCTTTTAGCATGTAATCAATATCAAAAATTATTGATGTTGGAGGACACATATGAATTTATTTTTCTCTTACATAGAAAAAAATTATTAAATGGCAAAAACAGTATGTTTTCCAGAAATAACAGTCGAAGTTCTAGAAATGGAACATTTTTTGATGCTTCCACGATTTTTCCCTTTCTAATATCTAATTTTAATTGTCAGTGGACCAAATGATAGTAATATCTAAGCTCAGTTTCATAATATTTGATGAAAATAATTTTTCTCTAACACATGTACATAAAGGTGTATTTTTGTAATATTACTCTCTAAATATTTAAAAAATGTCATAGTTATTACAACATAGATCAATCTTATTTTTAAATGTTTATTTATTTATTTATTTGAAAGGCAGAATTACAGAAAGGGAGACAAAGAAACAGAAAGATATAGCAAGAAAGAGAGAGATGGAGAGAGAGAGAGATCCCCCAACCACTGGTCCATTAAACCAAATGGCTGCAATGACTGGGTCTGTGCCAGGCTGAAGCTAGGAGCCAGAAGACTCCTTTAGATCTCCCACATGGCTGCAGGGGCCTAAGGATGTGGGCCATCCTCTGCTGCTCTCCCAGGCGCACCATCAGGGAGCTGGATCAAAAGTGGAGCAGCCAGGACTCAACCTGACATCCATTTGGGATGCTGGTGCTGCAGGCTGTGGCTTAACCCACTGTGCTACAGTGCTGGTCCTGATATTGTCTAATGTGGCTACTGTCATATATTATTAAAACCATACAACTCTAGAAGTAAAATGTCTTATTTCAAGTGCAATCATTATTGAATGCAAAAAGATAGGCTTAGAGCTTTAACAAAAACTACTTTGCTAAAAATAAATAAACAAACAGGGCTGGTGTGAAAACTGTTATGGAACTGGTCTTTGATCTACTATAGAGATATCTCATTATTGCTCAGGAGCAGTCTCAGTTCCCCTCTTAAAGCTGGAATTCCACAAGGAGGCAGCCCTCACTTCAGAAATAGACCTGCTACTGCACCTGAGCATTCAGAAATACAACACATGTTCTAAATATAGTGTCATGTGTTTAATAATTGCACAATAGCTCTCCAGAGAATGGTTAAAGACTTTCACTCAAACAAGTCACCTCACAAATTAATTTGCAACTTTTAAATGTTTATTAATGAAAATTGACTGGATACTGTAAATAAGCACAGAAACTGTCTCGAGTGCTTTCCTCACACACTGTGGCGTGTTAAAAATAAACTTTACAAATAAATAGACACAACTTCAAGAAAGAAGAGTGTTGAAACCTCATTTCCATACCGAAACTTCTCTTGAGACCAATTTTTCTTTCCAAAAGGAATTTGACACTTACTTTCAAAGGTGATGTTAAAATTACCTGGGTGGGGCCTGCACTGTGGCTTAGCAGGTGGGTGAAGCCACCGCCTGCAGTGCTGGCATCCCATATTGGCGCTGGTTCGGGTCCTGGCTGCTCCAGCTCTCTGCTATGGCCTGGGAAAGCAGTAGAAGATGGTCCAAGTCCTTGGGCCACTGCACCCGCCTGGGAGACCTGGGAGAAGCTCCTGGCTCCTGGCTTCAGATTGGCACAGCTTGTGCTGTTGCGACCACCTGGGGAATGAACCAGCAGGTGGAAGACTTCTCTCTCTCTCTCTTTTTCTCTCTCCCTCTGCCTCTGTCTCTCTGTAACTCTGTAGCTCTGCTTTTCAAATAAATAAAATACATTTAAAAAAATGCCCTGGGTATATTTCTCTGCATGTAAACCACAGACTGACATGGTATTTTGGCAACACAAATTTTCTGAATTACCAAGCCTTAGTATAAATCAACTTGAGGAGACATGTAGTACAATCAAATTTTTTTAGTGTTAACTACTGTAAAGTGTGAAAATAATCTGGGTATGATGGAATTACTTTCTCATTCTTTTTGGGTGAAATGTGTACACATTGCTTCTTAGTTCAACATGTCTAAAGGAAGGCAAACTAAGGACAAACACAGAACACAACCAACTCACTTTTCAGAGAATGAAACAAAAGCATAAAAAATGTAGATGTTGTATAATAAAAGACATAAATATGTCAGTTGTTATATTCAATTTCTTTAGCTACTTTGTCAACTAGCAATCATAATTTATAAATGAGAAAAAGAGATTCTAGAAGTATTAGATAGCAGAATGTAGGTCAAGTTGGTGCATGTAACCAGCATATAATAAATGACACTGGATAAAATTTAGCACTTTCATAATGATCTTTAAATCCTTCCTTTTCCTCAATTAAAAAAGTACATCATTTCCTTCTCTATTTTCTGTCTTTTTTTGGTAATTCTAACATAATAACCATAGACATACAGTGATAGTTGTGTTTATTTATCTATTTTGTCTGTTTTAAATATTTATTTATTATTTATTTGAAAGGCAGAGTTGTGGAAAGGGAGAGACAAAAAGAGAGAAATATCTGCCATCCCCTGGTTCAGTGCCAGGAGTCCTAAATTCCATTCAGATTTCCCACCTTGGTGCAGGAGTCCAAGCACTCTGGTCGTCTTCATTGCTTTACCAGGCACATTATCTGGGAGCTGTATCAGAAGAGGTGCAGCATTGATTTGAACCAGCTCTTTCAATAAATGGTTAATGTGTGTATGTTATATCTGTTGATGAGAATATAGCAAAATATGTTATGTCCTTATTTCCTTACAATTACATTCTAATAGGTACTCAAGCGAGTGAAATAGTTTTTAAGTGATAATTCTTTTAAAGATTTATTTATTTATATAAAAGAATGACAGAGAGTGAGGGACAGATAAATGGACACACACATAAACACACACACACACACACAGAGGAGAGAGAGAGAGAGAGAGAGAGAGAGAGATCTTCAATCCACCACTCCTCAAATGGAAGCAACAGCCAGGTGTTGCCAGACCAAAGCCAGGAGCCAGGCACTCATTCTGGATCTCCCTTGTAGGTGGCCGGAACACAAGTACTTGAATCATCTTTCACTGCCCTCTCAGGCACATTAGCACGGAGCTGGTTCAGAAGCAGAGCATCAAGGACTGAATCCAGAACTCCAATAAAGGATACCAGCTTTGCCAGAGGCTACTTAACCCACTGCGCCACACTCTGTCTGGTCCCTCTGAAAACTATTGAGAATCCAAACATCAAATGAGAAGCCAATGAAAAGAGTGTTGTCAACAGGGTACCCAAATATTAACTAAGTGAGAAAAACCTTGGATATTTGATGATCAGATGATAGAGGAGAATATTGGGCATTGTTTGGAATTTACACATTAAGTAAAAATCCAATAGAAGATGAGTAAATTATTTATTTTTTAGAAGTAAATGTTTTTCATAACTTCCTCCCATCTATTATATGTTGCTTGGCTTGTGACCGGGAAAGAGAGAGAAAGAGAAAGAGAGCGAGCAAAAAAGTGACTATTACAGTGGCCCATCATGGGGAAAGGAACAGCATAAATAATTTCAAAGTATTATTGGAACAAACCAAAGAGGAGTTTTATGTACAGTGGTCAAGAAAAGAAGGAATAAAAATAACTCCCATGTACTGTGACTTCAGCAATTAAGTAAAAGGCAATGACATTTAGTAGATAAAGACTGAGAGAGGAAGATGCTTGCAGAACAGAAATCAAAACCTGTTTTAGGCATATTGATTTCCAGATAACTATTTTGTGTTCAACTTCCTTCTGCATATCTAAATGTAAAATCGAGGAAATAAGGTGTTATCAGAGACACAGAACTTGGACATGATTCATGTTCACCAGGGAAGGACAGGTTTCTTGGCAATCAGTGTTACTTAATTATTGTTAACTGGGTGAGTAGAATTCAATATATGAATCCTGAGTGTTTAATGAATAGTGAACTATTTATGGTCAATAGAGGCTTTTAGTATAAATGAATTTTGATACTTTCCTGAGAACAGTGATGGAATGTGATAGAATCTGCCCTTTAAAGCAATGTTTCCCATAAAAGGTACCTATGGGCAGAGACTACGACTCTCTTACATTCTCCTGACATACTAAGCTCTGGATCAGGACCTGACACACCACAGTTACTCAGCAGGTGTCCACAGAAAACACTATATGAAAGTAGGCCAAGCCTAGAGAGTGATGTTGGAACCATCAAGTTCCTATTTTTTCCTGAAGGAGAGTTTTGGCTCCAAGTGTACTGAAATTAAGTAACTGATGTATTTGTCATCCTCCTTTCCCCTCAGTATCAAAAATTATGCCAAAGACTCTGCAAAAGGAATCAATAACTGAATACTATTGATTGCCATATAATATCATCAAAGTTCTTCTCCTGGACTCAGAAGCCAGAAGTTTCTGGAACATTTCTGGGACTGGAATAACTGAATGGACTTGTGCTTCCTTCAGTGTCTGTCTCTTCAGAAGAATAACTCTCAGATATTGCTAATTGTTCCCAAGTATCCCCAGGATGTTTCTGTTCTTTTATTGTGATTAGTCTTCAAATAGCCAAGTTTATAATGTTTATTCTATCTTTGTAGTGGTTTCCTCAAAATAATGTACACCTAGCCCAATGGCAGTGTTGGATCTCAGAGAACACTGGAAGAGATTTTGTTATTTCAGTTTATGAGATTGTTTCGTATGTTTATAGTCATAGTACCTTTTTCAACAGCAACCACAAAAAAGCATTCCTCACACTGATCAGTAACCACAATATTCACCTACATCATGCACTTGAGTATTTACTGTTTCCAAAGATTATGAAGATAGCTTCTGATCATCACAGAAGGGATTATTAGGTGGTATGACGTGAAGTCAAAGGGCAGTTGCATGGATCCCTACCACATTCAGTATTTTTATTTGTACAGAGAAGAGATTTGTACTGCATAGACATTTGGAGGTCTTCAGTATTAATGTTCTGTTTCCAGAGTTCTGAAGAACTTACCCTCAGCCATCAGGTGTGTTTGCCTGTAATTAATCATGAAGAGGAGGCTAGAAACAAACATGCTTTGAGAGAAATGTTGGGATGAGTATGTACCAACCAGTGAGATAAAGGGCATGCTTTAATATATCTGTTGTGGAGTTGTATTATTTTAAATAAATTAACTTTTATTTTCATTAATTTGAGAGAGAGAGAAAATGAGAGAAAGAGGAGAGAGAGAGAGAGAGAGAGAGAGCGCTCTCATCTGCCATGTTACTCTTAAAGTATCTACAGTAGCAAAGGCCTGGCTGAGTGGAAGCTAGAAACCAGAAACTCAATCTGAGTCTCCTACATCAGCTGCAGAAACCCAGTCTCCTGATCCGTGACTGCTGCCTCTAAGGGTCTCTTTTATCAGAAAGCTAGAATCAGGATCCAGAGCCGGGGATCAAACCCAGGCTTATGAAGTGGGATGTGGATATCCTAACACTTAGCATCTCAACCACTAAGCCCAAGACCCACCTCAAGTTTTCTTTTTCAAGGGAATTTATTTTGCTATTCATTGATATTTTTCACTCAGGACCTATATTGAATTAGTAAATTCAAACACTAAGCAACAAGAATCCTAAGGACTGCACTATTTACTGCAGCTTCCTTGCTGTAACTCTCACTCTGAATATAAGAGAAAACCCAAATCATTCCTCCTTCCTTAAAAGAAAACAGCAACTTCTATTTCTATTATTATTATTATTAGCATTAGAGGCTTAGATAAAGTGTACATTAACATCACACCCAAATATACCAGCTGACAGTCTGTGACAATCTAATTGCATTTCTGCCATCCAGAGAAGCTATTTGTTGTCACTTATAATGATGCCATAAATTAATAATCAACTGGAAGGAGACAGATTTAAATGCAACCTCTTCACAATTTAAAGCAGGTCTTTGGTACTAAACACAATACCACAACAGCCAAGTGTTCCTAGAAAGTAAATGCTTTTCTCCTTCTCTCCTTGTACTACATAATATCATGAAGCTGGGATTGGAAGGCATCACTGGCTTCCCAGAGTCACCAGCAGTGTTGCTGATAGCTCACCCCTCTGTGTCTAACATGGAACAGGAATCCTGGGAGGAGTCATACATGGAGCAGCTTAAGAATTATTCTTTTGCATCTTTCATGGGATGCACTACAGAGTTGTGGTTAAGAATGGGGACATTTGAAGGCATGTCAGTTTGATTCCAGTAGGTTACTTTCTGAGCTGCATGACCTAATGGGAAAACCACTGTTCATGTGTGGTTGCTGAAATTTAAATTAAAGTCAAAAAAATTCAAAAGGAAGTTATACAATCGTGCTGGTCACATTTCCAGTGCTCAGATTCAGAATAGTTCCACCATCACAGAAAGTTCTGCTGCATAGTGCTGTCCCACAACGATCACTTTCATTCTCCTGGTTGGTATTCCAGTTCCATCTCCCCTCCTTGCCCACTTGTGTTCAAGTAGCAGCCTCCCTTACCATTCTGATTCCCTCTATTTTCTTCCTTATCAGGAGTCATTGAAAATATTTAAAAACTTAAATCAGAACTTAATACCTTCTTTCAAATTTCTCTTTATATTGGAGTAAAATCCACGCCAACAGTTACACAGGATGGTTCTTTCTATCTCATAGCCTCCATGTTTCACCCTCATCCCTTCTTCCATCTTACTACTTTCAAACCACAATGACTTCCTTGTGCTCTTTGAATGCTCCAAAAAGAACTTCCCCTTAGTGATTTTGTCCAGACATTCCCATCACTAAAACTACTTTTTCCTTTATTCATGAAATGTCTTAACTCCTTCATTCAATCAAATCTCAAATTAAGTTTAATTTATCCTGAAAGACCTTTCATAGCCATTTGATTATGTTCTATCATCTTAACACTTTTTTTGTGTCCTGTGTATTACCTGTTAATTTTGATTGCTCATAATTCTTATCATATATTGTTCCTTTTATCCACTGTTATTTAATCTCCATGAAAACAAGATTTTGTACCTTTTGTTCTATGTTGATCCCTTAGCACCTAGTAAAATGTCTGACACAGATAGACACTGGATAAGTAATTTTAAATGACAGAACCGGACACATTATTTTATCTCCTGGAGCCACTGAAAATTTCGGATGAATTTGCTCATTTAATCTTCATAATTTCCTTATGAAGAATAAGGAAGAGTTTTATTTTCTAGATAAGGAAAATGCTTAGGCAACATATATCACCTTTTATAGGTTTAATAAATGGCAGTGTACGATTTCTCTGGGCTTTCTTGCCAAAGGAGCGATTGAAAATTTTGTAAAACATGAAATATGGCAATTTTTATGGACACAGAATTTGAATAAATGTGAGGAGTAAGCCTGTTAACATTTCCTTTCCATGAATTACCCAATTGTAACTTCTACCTTATCTGTCTCATACCTAAATTATATCTTCATGATTTCTGCTTTTGTATACTTGACTCATGTGTGACCCAGGTTTGATAGTTCAGGCCCAGCTATGTTGATTTTAGAATATTCACAAAATTACATTGAGTTTTGTGTTCAAATCAAATCTCAAGTAGATAACTCTGTAGATAAAACAACATGAGCTAGGAAATTGGACTAAATTTTCCAAAGAACTCTTTCCTTGTAAATGTCTAATCTTACATGATTACACTCAAGTACTCTTATCCCTAGATCTGAGTTAGGTAAGTAATTTCAACTATCTGTGCCATTGGACATATCATACATATTATCTATATACGTACGTATAGGTAAACCAAATCCATTACATAGGCTCCAAGATACACATAATTTTACTCTATACATGAGGCAGGCAGGAGGCTCCAGGAAGTCTTTCTAAAGATAACACATATTAAGGATACATCAATCAAATTTATAGAACGACTCATTCATCCAAGTTGTAAAATGCTCAGTTTTAATTTTATGCTGATTTTAAGAATGCACAGAATTGTTTTTGATTTAAATACTAAGGCATTCTCTCCTAAGGAGAGTGTATTTTAAAAGGGAATGATAAATTCCTTGGTTATCCAATTCTAACCAGAAGTAGGATGCAAGTGGCCTCATCTGGGGGAAGCTAAAGATGGATTAGTCTAACTAGTTTGGCACAAAAATAAATTGTGCCCATTCTTTCTTAGGGAAACATAGTTATATAAGATACTTAAGACCGGGATGGCATTGCGGCTTAGCAGATACATATGGGCCCCTGTTCATATCCTGGCTGCTCTATTTCCAATCTAGTTCATTGTTTATGACCTAGGAAAAGCAACCGAAGCTGGCCCAAGTACTTGGGCCCCTGACACCCATGTGGGGTACCCAGATGAAGCTTCTGGCTTCTGGCTTTGCTGTGCCCATTTGGGGAGTAAACCAGCAGATGGAAGATCTCTCTAAACCAGCAGATGGAAGATCTCTCTCTCTCTCTTTCTGTCTCTGTCTTTCCCTCTCTGAGTGTAACTCTGACTCTCAAATAAATAAAAAAAATCTTTAAAAAAGAAAAAAAAAAGATCCCCAAGACCATGGCTCACACTGTGAAATAAGTAAAACTCAGAGACAGAAGCTAAGAGCAATGCTGAAATCCATATACCGGAAAAGAAATTAAGAAACCAATGATTGAGTGTCTTTTTGAAAATGCATCAAAGCATCATAGGTGAACAGGATCATATCTAGAATAGACTCACAGTGCCAGTAAACTGATTTCCACTCAGGAGTTTACCTCAGATAACAGGAATGACTGCCAAAAGTCATATGAATATTAGGTGGTAGATCTTCAACCGGATTCATGGCTCTTGAAAATTAGTTTTGAGCTTTCTTAAATTTTATTTATCAAACATTTCAGCTGAAAATTAAAAGTTTATACAAGATAGACTTCAAATGCAGAAAAGCTTATTATTTTAAATAAAGTATAAAAAAGTAAAGAAATAATCACCTGGCTACTAAAACATGCCACCAAGAAAAATAAGAAAAGTAGAAAATGACCTTAACAACTAATTTCTCCAAGATAGCCTACATATCAATCTATATAGAAGAGTTCAGAGACTGAATTTCTTTGATTTCTTTTAATTTCTACAGCCTTTCTTCCTGGTGCTATACTGTCATCAAAAGGAAATAAGACACTTTTGTTTACGATGAATTTTTTTTTTTACTTAAAAGATGTATTGTTTATCAAAAACTGTTTTTTCAATCTGTCTTTACCTTTGTTTTTAAGGCTTATTCATTTATTTATCTGAAAATCAGAGTTACAGAGAAATAGAAGGGGAGAGAGATATAGGAAGAGGGAGAGTGAGAGAGGAAGAGAGGGAGAGAGGGAGAGAGGGAGAGAGGGAGAGAGGGAGAGAGAGAGAGAGAGAGAGAGGTCTTCCATGTGCTGGATTTGCTCGTTCACTCTCCCAATGGCCACCACAACCAGGACTGGACCAGGCCAAAGTCAAGAGTTTCATCTGGGTCTCACACATGGGTGGCAGGGGCCCAAACACTTGGGCTATCTTCAGCTGCTTTTTTTGTTTTCAGCCATTAACAGGGAGCTGGATCAGAAGTGGAGCAGCTGGGACATAAACCAGCTCCCATACACGTGCAGGTGTCTCAGGTGGTGGCTTTACCAACTACTCCACAATGCCAGCCCTGTCTTTGTCTTATGATTCTATATTTGGTCTAACTCAGCCTGACATCTCCCTACACCCATAATTCCACAATCAGCTAATCATTTCTTAATTATATGATAGACTTTTCCACTTTCCTATGCACACCAAGCCTTCAGCTTGGATTTTTCATTGCTACATTTATGGTTAAGTTGAGTCTTGAAGGTAGGTCAGGTTTCAACATTTAGAGAAGTAGAAGAGAAATATTTTCTGTTTCCAATGTTCAAATTAAAATAAACTTTCTTCTAGCATTCTGTAAAAAAAGATGACAGTTTTGTTCTAGTATTTCATTAACTTATTCAACATTTATTGAATGCCTACTATATACTGGGTTAATATGTTATTAAGCCTACAGTACCAATAAAAAAAACTATTTTACCCACAGGAGCTTATAAACTTCTTAAGGTCATGGAGCACATCTTACTCATTGTTTTTTTTTTTATTGCCCACAGCTTCTAGTGCCATTCCATAAGCATATTGTGAGCTCAATGTTTATTGAATAAACAACAGCATGATCCATCAGCTTCAAAGGGATTCTTGAGCCTGAAGGAACTGAAAGTCACCTCTTGAAAAACAAACTGAGCTGTTCAAATTCACTGCAAACTAAGGACAAAACACAAGCCTCATTTTCAGAAATATTGAATCTGTGTCACACATTTGGAAAAGTCTCAGACATCAGGAGAATGAAACACTGTATGACATTTCCCCTGGAGGTTTAAGCAAAGACAAATGATTTGAGTACCTGGCCAAGTGTGGGCATTCCCACAGTGTAGGTACAGCTGAGGTCTTTGAGAAGACCTTAATTAACATGGGTGTCTCCCCAGGAAGGAAAACAGGGAGGAGATAGTATGCATTAGGCAGTTCATGGGTTGATGGGCTGCCAAATGGCTTGATGGAATAAAAAGGAGAGGTTCTAAGATCACCTTCATCACAAAATAAATTGCCCATCCCTATGATAGGACTGGGCTATTTTCCATGAGACAAGGACTGGGCTATTTTCACTAGACAGTATGTCTCCTAATTTCTGAGTGGAAACAATACAAGAGCAAATATTGAATTATATGTAAGTATATATTTATAAACATACATGTAGATTTCTAGAACATATCCATAGATGTAGGTATTGATAATATTGGTATTGATCTATCCTCTGTATATAAGTCATTAACAAACACTGAAGTGCATCACAATCATTTGTGCAGTTTTTCAATTCGGAAATCATACGAGTAACTTATCTTAAAGTCCTGAAAATAAGAATTCTAAGGAAGTATGTCATATAATTACCATGATGTCCTTGGAAACCATTGCAGTGGGTATCCATTGGGGTAACTTTGGTTTTCTTCTTCCTTTTCTCTATTGGAATGATGTTTTCAACCAAGTCAACATCTAAAAAGAAATAATCTCGTTACCATTAAGTGTTTCAAACTTAAAAATTATGCTTCCTCTCAATAATTAGTGTTTGTTATAAAATTGTAGCTTATCTTCTTAATGTGACTTATATATAGTTACCCAATTTCTTGTGGGCCAAAAAGTCACACAAAAACTCACACACTCATACACAGACACAAATCTGTATATACATACATGTCATATCTTTGGGTAGTCCATTAATTTTCTTTGAGATCTGTAATATAAAATTAAAACTGTTATTTATAAATATTTCTTTATCATATTAATCTTACTAAAATACACTTAGACATAATCTTTGCCTATCAATCTTAGTAAATTTCTTTTTAATTTTATTTAAAATTGGTCATTTTTTCTTCCAGTGGATGATACATGAGATTTCACAGATACCTTCCAGCTCTTTCTCAAAGGATGCTCCTCTCTCCTCCCATATTAAACATCTCCAGTGTACTATGAAAGGGTGAAGGATGACTTATCAACTACTATGTTGATCCATATGTAATTACAAGTATTTAGCTAATTCTTCTTTCAGAGGCAATACTTTTCCTGTAGTTCAACCTGACACACATAATTAGTGCATGAGTCTACTAAATGCAAATCTTTAAGTCATGTTAAGTACGTTATTGATCTAAAATGATCATTTTTTGGTATGAGAGATTGTCACTACATGGCAACTTGCTGTTAAGTAAGATTAGAACAGTAATATAATGATCACAATGTATGGAGTTAGCAATGAAGGAGTTTACTCTCTCAGGTTGGAGATGCAGTCCTAGTCTTTGTAAGAAAGACTAGAAGTTTACTAGGGACAAAAAGAAGATTTAACACTCTAGCAAAAGTAATGTACATGTGCAAAAAAATTATGTTGTGAGATAGGGAGGTGAATTTAGGAAATTTGACTAAAAATAAGAAATAAATGACTAAAGGATTATTATTTGAATATTCGTCATTCTTTATAAACTTCAACTTGTAAATTATGATAACCTTGATGTCTCTTTTTAAATAATTTAAGATAAAATATTTATTTCTTGGGGCCCGTGCTGTGGCATAGCAAGTAAAGGCGCTTCCTGTAGTGCTGGCATCCCATATGGGCTCTGGTTCGAGTCCTGGCTGCTTCACTTCCCATCCAGCTCTCTGCTATGGCCTGAGAAAGCAGTAGACGATGGCCCAAGTCCTTGGGCCTCTGCACCTACATGGGAGAACTGGAAGAAACTCCTGGCTCTTGGCTTTGGCTTGGCTCAGCTCTGGTCATTGTGGCCATTTGTGGAGTGAACCAGTGGATGGAAGACCTCTCTCTCTCTCTCTTTCTGCCTCTGCCTCTCTGTAGCTCTGCCTTTCAAATAAATAAATCTTTTAAAAAGTATTTATTTCTTCATTGGTTCTTTGAGAATAGGTGGGCTCATTTATGCAATAGGATGAATCACTGCAAATTCAAAAGCCTGCATCAGAATATTTCAGAATCAAGAAACATTAAGATTTAAGGAACAGAACTATTATTAATGTGTCATCCACATTAATCTTAAACATTAATCTTAAACTTCACATGAAAATACTCTAAACCCAACAATTCTTTAAAAGGTATCATTTTATATTTTAAAACAAAGTGTAGAAAACTCTTTAAAAGTTGTCTTAGGTTGAAACTAACATTTATTTAGAATATCTCACATAGTAGCTGCAATGTACCATGGCAAGCAGCCTCTAAAACGGACCAATAATTTCCCTCCACAGGCTATCCACACTCTTATATAGCTCCTCCCCTTAAATGGGGACTGGGTTTAGTGACATCTCTAAGGATTAGTATATGATAATCGTGGTAAGATGTCATTTTTGAGATTGGGTCATATGAAGACCATTGTTTCTGTCAAGGGCATTCTATACAAGCCCTCACTCTCACTGTGTTTTTTGTTCTCTCTCTGAGAGAATACAGTTGCTCTGCTGGGAATATCTCAGTGGAGACATCCACATGATGAGGAAATGGGATCTCCTTGCAACAGTTATCAAAGAAAAGGTCTCTTGATGACAGTCATGTGATAGAGTTTAGAAGCAGAAACATTCGCCTGATCAAGTCTTCAGATGACTTCATCTCTCATCAATGGCTTAATTTGAATCTCCTGAAAGATCCTAAACCAGTACACAGCTAAGCCACTGCTGGAGGTGTGACCCTCAAAAGCTATGTGAAATCATAACTATTTATAGTACTAAGCTGCTAATGTTGGTATAATTGTTATGTAGCAATAGATCGCTAAGATACATGTATCTTTATTTTATCCATATAAATCTTTATTATAGTTGCCAAGATTCTCATTTTGTAGGGGAGTCTGAGTCTCACAAATGCACAATTATTATTGAGATATGAATTCTGAGTGGCCTGGCCCCTTCATCACTCATTCTATTATAGTTGAATGCCTTCTGGGAATTTAGGGCGCTCTAGAGCTAATTGATGTAATTCCTATGTTTATGCAACATTTACTTCCTTAGTTTTATTTCCGACCACTTTCTGATCATGCTGGTACAGACAATCAAGTTAAGAGTAGGTGCTAATATACGGTACAGCTGTTTCAAGCAACCTGCTGCTTAGGCTGCAGCTGGGAACAACTAACTTTCCCAGCAAGCTCTGATTAGCATTTTGATCTTGACAAGCACTTTCCTCTCTGAAAGCCACTGCAGGAGTGATTGTTGTCACCGCCACACCTTAGGATTCTGCTGTACACATATTCTGTAGTTTTCCTCCACTTTCTGAACACACAATCTGCTGCTGGCATGCTCCAAATGTGAACCATTTCCCCCAATTTTTAGACACGTGTACCACTGGAAGAGGAAGTCATATCTTGCAGACTGTGCTCAATATAGATTAGAAAGTATCAGGTTGCAACGAAGGTATGGTGGTAGAACTGGCATTTGTGAGCTCCTTTTATATGTTTGGAACTTGGCATATATTTATTTACTTAATACGTACCTGACAAAGATTATGAATGGGTTACTACTATTGCTAGAAGGAATTAAGAAAAACTAGAAGAGCTGTGTTCTCAAGCATGCTTCTTAAAGCAGACCTCTTTTCTCTTTATAGTCACTATTTACTAAACACTGATCATATCCAGGGTGCTTTATTTTCATTCCTAACATTAGCTCTTCAAGATAACTCATTTAGTTTCCTAGTCTGCAAAATGGGAATGAAGACTTAGATAAATGTCTCAGGGCCAGAGATAATCAGTAGCAGACTTAGACCATAACATTATTGTTCATTTGTTTTCTTGATACTAAATGCAAAATGCCATTCAGTATATTCATCTGGCTTTATCAATGGCAACAAGGATAATATTCAGAGAGATTGAAGCCTGAAAGGGGAAAGTAATCAAGGAAGGAATGAAAACAGGAGGAAAATATTCCAATAAAGGAAAAACATAAATAGATAAATAATGTCTTCATGAAGTAATTTAAAAGAAGAGTTCCAGAAAAAGAATCAATTTTCTCAAGGCATAAGCAGTAGTAATCATAATCATGGTGCTCACTGTATACCAGGAACATTGCCTTTAGGGTTATTGCAAGAATTGTAAGATATAAAGAGTACTAAGTATTGTCTTTATGTCTTTTTTATATATGGAACATCTAAGGCTCAGAGAATCTAAACTTGCCAAAGGCACACAATAAGAATTCAAAGGGATATAGACTTGGTAAGTAATCTGAGTCCTGGTCCATAACCTCAATCACTCAGTCACTGGTTTCCAATGCTAATGCTTCTCATCAATTTAAGGATTAAGGATTCAATGGTTTACATTTTTTTAAATGATTTATTTATTTATCAGAGAAAGAGAGAAAGATAGAGAGAGAGAGAGCTGTCTTGTATCTGCTGGTTCACTCCCCAAATGGCCACAACAGCTGGGGCTGGGCCAGGATAACCCAGGAGCCAGGAACTCCATGTTAGTTTCCCTCATGTGGGTGGCAGGAACTTAAATAATTGAACCATCATCTGCTGCTCCCCAGGTGCATTAGTAAGGAGTTGGGCTGGAAACTGAGTGGCCAGGAATTGAATAGACATTCCAATGTAGGATGCAGGTGTCCAATATGTGATGGGTGTGTCCAAAATGGTGCCTTAACCCATAGTACATGCCCCCTTGCATCTTGATTTTAAAGTAAGTGACAATCGTAAATAGCGGAAACTTTTGTTGATGGTTAAGAGGGTCTAGCATTGTGGTGCAGCTGGTTAAGCCTCCACATGTGATGCTGGCATTCCATATGAGTGTCAATTCAAGTCTTGGTTGTTCTACTTCAGATACAGCTCCTTACTAATGCACCAGGGAAGGTAGCTAAAGAAGGTTCAAGTACTTGGGACCCTGCCTTCCATGTGGGAGTCTCAGATGGCATTCCAGCCTCCTGATTTTGGCCTGGCCCACACCTGGCTGCTGTGGCCGTTTGGGAAGTGAACCAGTAGATGGAAGCTCGTTCTCTCTCTCTCTCTCTCTTTCTGTCTTTCCCTCTCTCTCTATAACTCTACCTTTCAAATAAATTAATCATTAAAATGAAAGGAAGACTTTACTACATAATCAAAATAATGCATGCTTCGAGCAAACTTTTGTTTCATTTTGTTTTTTAAAAATATATCTATTTATTTGAAAGAGCTACAGAGAGAGGAGAGGCAGAGAGAAAGAGAGAGAGAGAGGTCTTCCATTTGATGGTTCACTCCCCAATTGGCCGCAACAGCTGGAGCTGTGCTGATCCGAAGCTAGGAGACAGGAGCTTCTTCCGGGTCTTCCACGCGGGTGCAAGGGTCCAAGGATTTGGGCCATCTTGCACTGCTTTCTCAGGCCATAGCAGGGAGCTAGATTGGAAGTGGAGCAGCTAGGACTCGAACAGGCGCCCATATGGGAGGTTGGTGCTTCAGGCCAGGGCATTAACCTGCTGTGCCATATTGCCAGCCCCTCGAGCAAACTTTTGAATATTTTAATGAAAATCAACTCTTTTTTTTCATAAATGAAACATGGTGGCAAAATTTGATTAATATAACATGCCAAAATAAGAGAAGTCTTTTGTCATATAATTTAGGTTGTAAAATTTTATTCCATGTGAAAACATTGTACCCTAAAATACCAAACAAGTGATATGTTTTAATAAATAATAATAATAAATGCATCAGTACAAGAAATTATGTTGGGTTCTAGGCAGCTATGTTTTCTTCCATAGATTTCAATATTTTAAAGATGTTATTTTTATTTATTGAAAGGCAGAATGATAGAGAGAGACACCGAGAGACAGAAAGAAATATCTTCCACCAACTGGTTCACTCCCCAAATGACTGCACCAACCAGAGCTGTACCAGGCCAAATTCAGGAGCCTGAAACCCCATCTTGATCTCCCACATGGGTGACAGCTATGCTCCTCTGCTTTCCCAGGTGCATTAGCAGGATCTGCATTGAAAGTGGAGCAGCTGTGACTCTACCTGGCACTCCTGTGCCACAATGCCGATCCCAGATATAAATATTTTTTAACCAAACTCCATAATAATTCAATCAGTTGTACTTGTTGATGACCATCAGTTGTAGAGAGCATCTACATGCTAGATTCCTATAGATGAACAAGTGAAACCTGATCCTAAATTGGAGATACTGCATTGCAAGACAGTCTGAACTTAGTTATAAATTCTGCATTGGCAAAGATAGTATTGCTTAGATAACTCTACCAATGATTTCTGCTTTGCTAATATATAAATTATAGATATTGATTTGTTGTACCTTGTGCCTTGGAGTTGCCATGGCTAAAGGTCACCATTTTAACCCAGTGTAAGGCATGGAATAAAGCAGGGATGGGGAACCTTTTTCCTGCCAAGGGCCATTTGTATAATTGTAACATCATTGATGTGCCATAGAAAGCTATCAACTTAAAAATTAGCCTGCTATTGATTTACTGAATTTTGAATCCCATCTGTGGTTGCCTTGGCAGGGCCAGATCGAATGATTCTGCAGGCCTCATACAACTTGGGGTATGGATGCCCTCTACTCTTGCTGGGCTTCAAATAAAAAGTGTAATGCTTTTGAGTCTTGAAACTCCAATATGAATAGACATGCCAGATAAAACACAGGCTTCCAGATAAATTTCAATTTTAGATAAATATTGGATATTTTTGCTTGTTTGTTTTAGTATAACAAGGTTCCAAATATTGCATGGAACATTCTCACACTAAATAATTATTCATTGTTTATCTGAAATTCAAAATTAAATGGATATCCTCTGTTTGTATTTGTTAAATATGAGTTTGAGAAGATTCCTGGACCCAAAAGTTGTTGATTAAGAAATGTAGATAAATATTAATTTCTTACCCAACTTACAGATTGTTGAGAGGCTTAAGCAAGAAAATAGATTTAAAAGCCCTACCCACTTCTGTCATGTCTGTCAGGGGCTGGGCCAAATTTGAACTTATTTAAATAGTATAATATTGCATAACACTAAAAAGTACTTTAAATAATCCTTACCCTTGACTGTGATATTCTTTTTCCTATTGAATCAGCCTTCACTTAATTTAGATTAATGTTTGACATTGCTTAGTTACATATCATGATTAGATGCATTAAAATGGATAGAAATTGTATTATAAAGATATTCACCCTATATGGTTCTCAAAGTAATTACCTTTTAATAAATTTCCTTTCACAAAGCCGGTACTTTGCAGGGATGTATTTTGAGATGTGTAGTTATGTCAGTGAAAAAAATGAATGTCTCAAATAAGAGATACAATAGAAGATTATTTGTCCAATGATGTGAACATTAGCAGTGATCTAGTCAATTCAAGCCTATAAACAAGTGAAAAACTGCATCTTCACAATCCTGATATACTGAATAGCTCATTGTATCAAAACCTGGGCAAAATAATAAATTGAGAGAAAATAAAGTTAATATGAGATTTTGAGTCATCTATGCTTAAAAGTGATAGCAAAACTCAGCAAATTGCTTACACATCTTGATGGAGAGAGATGGATTCAACGCAATTTTGTATGATAATTCAATTAGTCCATATTTACATAAATAAAATCAATCAGTGATGCAGATGTCAGCAAAATATTAAAAAAGCCTTTGAAATGCAGTTCTGCATCACTTCTCGTTGGAATCCTGGGTCTTGTTCCAATTCTAGGTTCTAATAGTCACAATGAAATCCTTTAAAATTCTATCAATCTGAACTGTTTTGCATAAAATTTAGATTTAATTTTAAAGATTTCTCATATAAAAATGTTGGGCAATAGACATTTTCAATATTGAAATGCAGTAAGAGCCAATTGGCAATAAGACTTTAAGTTAGCTTTCAAAAAGATCTTGCAAAAAATTTAAATAATTGAATTTTATTCTTCTTTGATGAGTGGCTGTGTATCTCAAACTTGCTTGTCAGCTAAAATTTATTTTCCAAAAGGACAAAAGACAAAAAAAAAAAAAAACACCATGTTCTTCATTGCTGTAACCATTTGAGCATTTTTAAAGCATATTTGTAAAATTACAGTGCTAATTCAATAATTTATTGAAATTATCATGAAAGTTCAGCAAATCATGCACTGCGTTCAGATCCTGATATATGCTAGATTTCCTGTTTTTTACGAGTCAGCAGCTTTGTAACTATAACCATTTGAATTTCAAATGATAAGTTTATATCTAGTATAGCCCTAGAATGCATAAAAAATGATAAGAGGGTGCCCTTTAGAGAAATTTAAAAGGAACTGTGCATTTCATAATTTGATATATGTAAGATAATCCATTATACACCAGGGCTTATATTGTGCCAGCAAATGTAAAAGAGAATGCAGACTCTTGTCTGTGCCCAGCACAAGGCAATACAACAGAGATATGTTTCCGTGAGTTATGAACTGCTGGCTTCCTGGTATCCAACATTCTCTATCCTCTATTGGAAGGGGTGCATATGTAACACACTGAAGGGCTCTGTGGGCTTAATTACTATCTTAGCATTTGGCAGAATGAGAAAGAAGAGATGCCAAGCAAACTGAGAAAAAGAACTCTGTAGCCATCTCCACCGGGCTAGAAAATTCATAGAAGTATTTATTCTACAGGCAAGATGGAAGGATATGTTTTCTATTCTTTGAAATGCCTTCTTTCCATGTTTTATCTTCTCAAAGTCATTACCAATTCATATATATTTTTCCTGAAAGTAATTACTATCTTATCTGATTTATCAATGAATTTTCTCTATAGAAGCCCAATAATAGAGCCATGTAACATAAGTTTTCAACTCAGCTAAATATTAAAATTCTTGAGAGTATGGCTAAATCTCATTCCCCCTACTATCAAACATACTTTTCCAATGACTAGAAACATGGTGGGGTTCAGTAATCAAAAGATGTTTGTGGGACCAAAATGTGTGGATGCTAATGCCAGTTACCTACAAAGACTGTGTGGTCATTAAGTCAAATGCCCTTAGTTTCCATTAGTTGCAGTTTCCTTATATATAAGAAATATATTAAAAGGGTAACACTGTAAGGATTGTTAAATGTACTATGATGACTGTACACGGTACATTAGTGAAGTGTAAGTGTTCATACAGGTTAGTTAAAGCCCTTTGTTCCCATCTCTCTTCTCATATTCACCAATTATACTGTTTTCATCACTTTTTTTCTTTATATTTTTTCTGCATTTCAAAAAGAAGCCAAACATTCATGCATTCAAAGCTTGGGATTTTTAATTTTAGATCATTAGTTCATAAAGTCATCTTGGGCTTAGTTGTATGATTCCCACTTACTCTATATGAGAGCACTTTGAAAAGATCATGGAAATGAAGTTAAAAGAAGTTACTTTAGTGCAAAAGGTTTAAAATCAGTGCATAATTTTCTCATGATATGCATTTCATATATTTCTATTAATCCATTCTCTTTTTTTTCTGACAGGCAGAGTTAGACAATGAGAGAAAGAGACAAAGAGAAAGGTCTTCTTTCCGTTGGTTCACCCCCCAAATGGCTGCTATGGCCACTAGCGCACTGCGCGGATCCAAAGCCAGGAGCCAGGTGCTTCTTCCTGGTCTCCCATGCGGGTGCAGGGTCCAAGCACTTGGGCCATCCTCCACTGCCTTCCCGGGCCATCACAGAGAGCTGGACTGGAAGAGGAGCGACCGGGACAGAATCCGGCACCCCAACCGGGACTAGAACCTGGGGTACCGGTGCCACAGGTGGAGGATTAGCCTAGTGAGCTGTGGCACCGGCCTCTATTAATCCATTCTAACCCTTAAATCAGATGATCATTAAGTCCAATTCCTTGCATCAAGGGTTGAAGCATTCATTTTTTAAAGATTTACTTAGTTATTTTAAAGGCAGAGTTACTGAGACAGTACAAGACAGAGAAAGAGATCTTCCATCTGCTGGCTCACTCTTAATGTGGCCATGACAGCCAGGACTGGGCCAGGCTGAAGAAGCCTGGAGCCAGGAGCTTCATCCAGGTCTTGCACATGGATGGCAGAGAGCCAACTAACTGGGCCATCCTTCACTGCTTTTCCCAGGCCATTAGCAGGGAACTGGATTGAAAGTGGAGCAGCCAGGACAGGAATCATACCCATATGCAATGCTGGCATCACTGGCAGCAGCTCTACATGCTACACCACACAGCAAAGGTGGAAAAAACTACTCTATAAAACTTTGTAAATTTATAAATATGCAGGTAATTAAATACATACATATTTATTCATGACCTTTGCAAAATTGTTCTGTTCTATTTGTAAATTAATTTTATTACATGAATCTTGTTATATAACCCATCTGTGTTAGAGTAACAGAAACTGAAGTCAAGCAAATTAGATAACACAAGATGCTTAGCAATTAATAGGCATTCAATAGTTAATTGCCAGACTGAACCATTCCTTTTGCCTCTTCCTTTTTAGAAAAAGAGCAAGACAGGCCAGCGCCACGGCTCACTGGGATAATCCTCCGCCTTGCGGCGCCGGCACACCGGGTTCTAGTCCCAGTCGGGGCTCCGGATTCTGTCCCGGTTGCCCCTCTTCCAGGCCAGCTCTCTGCTGTGGCCCGGGAGTGCAGTGGAGGATGGCCCAGGTCCTTGAGCCCTGCACCCCATGGGAGACCAGGAGAAGCACCTGGCTCCTGGCTCGGATCAGCGCGGTGCACCAGCTGCAGCGCACCGGCTATGGCGGCCATTGGAGGGTGAACCAACGGCAAAGGAAGACCTTTCTCTCTGTCTGTCTCTCTCACTGTCCACTCTGCCTGTCCAAAAAAAAAAAAAAAAAAAAAAAAAGGGCAAGACAAATATATCTATATATATATATGCACACATATTTATTTATATACATTCAAAGAAAATACATACCCTAAACATGAAAATCTTCCAAAAGCGCTGCGACTATACACTGTCAAACAAAGGAAGACCTTGACATTTTGTGTGTGCGCTGGTAGTTTGGAATCGGTGTGAGGTTAAAGCACCACAGTGTCAGCTTTTGTGTTACAGCATCCAGTGTGAAGAGCATACTCCTCTGTAACCCTGGTTTTTGGCAGTGATTTGCTTTTGCTCTATGTTTTTTTACACTTTGGAAACCACCCTTGTCCTTCCCTATAAAGGAAGTCACTAAATATTAATACGGAAGGAATATTTTCCTAAGATCTGGAGTACTTCAGTGAGGTGGAAGAAATCGCAGGGCTTGCGGGTGCTGGAGAGCAGGAAGGAAGCGTTTCCACTTCAGTGCAGGCCCGAAGCTGATGAAGTGAACTCCTTGTCGAGCAGTCAAATGCAAATATTGGCAGTGATAGCGTCTACATCTATGGACTCATCATTTGCGGCTTCCAGAATTTGCCACAAGTCCTGTCTCTTCCACCAACATTGCTTCTTTGTTTTTGTTTTGTTTGGTTTTTCTGTTTTGCTTTGTTTTGTTTTGTTTGTTTTTTTTCCCCCTATAAGCAGCTTGGGCTGCGGAAGGTGAGATTAATAGTGTTTGAAACTACAAATGACCATTAAATACGGAACTGAAAGAAATGCTTTTTTTCTTGTGGGGGAGCTGACGTCACAAGTTGAAAGTATAAACAGGTCTAACTGATGTAGAGGACCTGATAGCTCCCTTCTTTCAGGAGAGAAAGAAAACCCGTGATAGGCATGTGCTTATGCCCTCCAGCAAACTCACTCAGCATATTTGGACCTGGCTGCCAGGGCCTCCCCATCTGCTGCAGCAGTCACAGGCCAGCCTGTGGAGCCCATTGCCTTTCATGCATCTCAGGGGGCTGTGTGCTAGAGACCTTCTCTCTGGAACTGTCAGCTGGTGAGGCACTCTGTGGACACCTTTGACCTCTGTCCCTAATCCACTCTGGCACATTCCAGGCTGTCGCACCGGATCATCCTCTCTGGTTCATTGCACACCATTCGAGCCAACAGTCCACATGTCCTTTCTCCCAACTGCGTGTTCTTATTTAGGCTGGGTCAGGAGAGATGTCACTGTTTATCTACCACACTCCTGACAGCTCTCTGATTTCCTGCATTTAACTTTATAAACACTAACTTGCAAAGACCTGAAGTCAAGTGACAAATATATTGGTAAACTCAGTATTGTGAGATTTTTTTTTTTTTTATTTGCTCGAGAAGGGCGCTGGAACGCCCTTTTAAACAGACTACCTCAATTTAATCTATCCACCTTTTCCACCTTCCTGAGTATCACAAATTGTTATTATCATTATTCATTTATCAAGGCTCATTTCTACTGCCACCTGCTCTGAAAAGCTTTCCCCACTTGCCCCACAGCAAATGAGAATCAATCATTTTTATGACATCGTTAAACATTTTAGCTCTATATATCTTTTTTATGTAATTCATCCAAATAAATACAAGGATTTACAATACACCGCATTCTCTGTTTCAGACATCTCATTAGATCCTGGTTATGTATGGTGGTAAACAAGGAGTCTGATAGAATTCTCAGTTCAGGAGGGGACACCCGTGATAATTCATAATTGAGAGAGATGAGTGCAAAGAAAACAAAGGAGCTGTAAGGAAAGAAGTGTTAATTGTCTCTCGGGACCATGAAAATGTTCATGAAAGGATAACAGAAAGATGGGAGTTTGGCAGGACAGATGCCCACCTCCCGTACTGGAGTATCTGCGTGGACGTCCCAGCTCCGCTCCCAACTCCAGTTTCCTGTAATGTGCACGTGAGGGACGGGAGGTGATGACTGAAGCAGCTGAATCCCAGTCACCTACATGGTAAACTCAGATTGAGTTTGGGGCTTCTGATTCTGGCCTACTCCACCTCAACTGTTGTGGGCATTTAGGAAAGGAAGCAGAGGATGGGAAATCTCTGCCTGTCTTTCCATTTGTCTGTGTGTATGTGTGTGTTTTCAAATAAAAACAATAAGTAAATAAAGAAATAAGTAAATAAATCCTATTGTGAACACAGATCAGTTCAAGCTCCTTTTACCATAGTTAGTAGATAGTCTGGAGCAAAGCATTCTACATGTTTGGCCCTAACGACATCCATCATTAAGACTGTGATAATGGGCCGGCGCCGCGGCTCAATAGGCTAATCCTCCGCCTAGCGGCGCCGGCACACCGGGTTCTAGTCCCGGTCGGGGCGCCGGATTCTGTCCCGGTTGCCCCTCTTCCAGGCCAGCCCTCTGCTGTGGCCAGGGAGTGCAGTGGAGGATGGCCCAGGTGCTTGGGCCCTGCACCCCATGGGAGACCAGGAGAAGCACCTGGCTCCTGGCTCCTGCCATCGGATCAGCGCGGTGCGCCGGCTGCAGCGTGCTGGCCGCGGCGGCCATTGGAGGGTGAACCAACGGCAAAGGAAGACCTTTCTCTCTGTCTCTCTCTCTCACTGTCCACTCTGCCTGTCAAAAAATAAAAAAAAAAAAAAAAAAAAAAAAAAAAAAAAAAAAAGACTGTGATAATGGTAACCTATATGCATATTCTGGAGATTAAATGCCATAATTAGGCAAGTTCCTGAATGTCAATTGTTTAGCATGTGTATAGAACATTTACATAGAACATGATTCATCCTCACTGGGGGAAGGGAGCTGTACTAAAACATGTCAAAATGAGTACAATCCCTGGAGTTGTGGTACAGAATGTACTAAGTCAATGGCTGTGACATCAATAGATTCACAATGCATGACTTCAAGTGGCCGCATCAGTTAATAGTGATGGAAGAAATGGAAGAACCTTGTCTCTGATTTCAGTAACTCTAAACCTTGTATTAAAGACCTCATTTTCACAGCGCAAGAAACCAGTATGTGTGGTAGGGGGAGGAGCTGCCTTTGCACAGACTGTGATTAAGTTCAGAGATCTATCCCTGGGGGATACATGTATGTGGCAGTGGGCAGGGAGGGGGTCACCATGGCAGGAGGTGGTTGGATGTGCTCTAGATTAGTCTCCATGTACATAGCATGATATTTTCTCCTATTTCATTGATGTTTTATATATCTTAGTATATATTTTAGAATCATATATCTAATAAACATCTATGCTATTTTTCAGTCTTACCTGCATTAGTAAAGGAGCTAGTGACATTATCTTGCCGGTAGAAAAGAAGCAATCCTGAAGGCCATGCAGTTTGGCATGGCGAACAGAAATCACACTGATGGTATTACAAGGAGTCAAAACAATCCTGACTTCACTGGGATCTAGGTTTTGGTCAGACTGTGGTGACCAAGGAAACACAGATTAAATATTTGCTCTGCATTTTCTACTAATCTAACATGCAAATCTATTAGTTTTTCCAACGTGATGGTGTGGGCAGTGAGAAAAAAAGTGCAATTATATTGTTTCTTAGTTTTTTTAAAATTTTTATTTTATTTGATGTGGTTTAAAACAGGAATATAATCCTACCCATATGCAACCTAAATAGCATGCATACTCAAACATAATAGCACAAGGGGAAAAAAGTGTTTGTAACCAGCATTCTATGAGTTCAAAGGCTGAATAACTCACAGATTTAGGAGGAAGAGAGGTTTAGGAGCAAAAGTCTGTCATTAGACTAATCTGCATCTGTTGGATTTAGCTGTCATCCTGGCCATGGTATTTAATCCCTCGGCATTAAGTATCTTTGCTGTAAAAAGGAACTAGTAATACTTACCTCATAGGGTTGGTCTGAGGTTACTGAAGAAATATAACATGATGGCTGAGTATGAGACAGGATTCTATCTATTTATATATTTTGACTCTTCCCTATTCTTGCTTCTTCCCATTTAAATCGGTGACAAACATGTGTTCTATAGGTAAACTCAGAATGGAAATACGGTAGAGGGTAGAGTGAGAAAGAGAGTGGATTAATGAGACAAAAAATAGGCTGGTATCATATTGGGGAATACAAAGAGGTCTGACTGAAAGTATTTTTTTTTTTTAGCAAAAAACTACATAACATCTGGAGGAACATCTGGAAGCTTAGCATTGTAGGAATGGTAAACAGTTGTTATTTTGTGACATTTAGTGTCCAAGATTTGAGTGACAGTGTAGAGTAATATCAGAAATCCCCCCTTTCTCAGGGCATACTTACTTTTAGAATTGGCCCCAGGACTTGTTGTTAAAGCTTGCAGAAATGTTTGCTGTATGGATTCTTGGTAATAAAATGGCGCAGCACTCCTTTCCTTCATTCAAGGAGCACTGGGGCTGCAAAGTAGACAATGCTTTGGAGTTAATTAACAAGTTATAATTGTTTATTGCAATAATGAAATTCACACTAC